>NC_034010.1:6436723-6442605 GCF_000346465.2 Prunus persica
AGACATTTTTCTTGGAATAATTTTTTAATTGCAGTGGCAAAAAAAGGAAAATAGTAGTCTTCAAAACGAATCTTAAATCCAGTTTCCTCTTCTTGGTCGTCACTCTTAGAAATTGCTAACCATATATAGCCTGGAGTAAGCACTGCACAAAACGGCATACCATCACAAATCCTAATTCCATACAATCTGTTGAAGGAAAATGTGATCCTCCTAATATAATTTCACCACCACTAATTAAATAACGGGGTTTTATTATTTTAGGTTCGACCCATTCGAGACGCAAGTCTCTTAATTACAATCCCTTGCTTCAAGGGAACACCCTTTGATTCCATCATAAAGAAACAGAACGTTTGTGTTTGATTTTGCAACTGCTCCCAAGTCCAACCTCAGGATGCCTACGTATCCCTTGCGGGAATCAAGCCACTCGTAGTTCAAAGAATCGCAATGAATAAATGACTCATTGCGAGGGAAATTTGATTTGAATTGTACTGAGAAGTGTTTGAGTGAATTTAGCTGAATAAACCAGGGATTCGATATGGGATTGCATTTGGGATGGTTGCATCTAGATTGAATCTCTAGATTGCCTACGTACCCTTTCAAAGGGATCAAACCAACGTAGTTCGGAATTTGGAAATCAACGGGCAAGTGTGGCCCACTAATTGAGAATTTCTGTTTAAGAGACTTGGATTTAATCTCATTAGAGTTTTCATGGGTAGATGACCCATGGAAAATTGGATGGTTTTGTACCACTTTCGTTGTTGTCCATGTCCAAGAAAAATAATGAGTAATTTTAATTATCCCATTAATTTTTCCTAAACATTGACAATTGCGTTTGGGGATTTCCATAGGTAGATGACCTATGGGAAAATTTGGAAATTAATGGATAAGTGTGGCCCACTAATTAAGAATTTGTATTTGAGAGATTTAGAATTAATCTCAATGAAATTTTGCATGGGTAGATGACCCATGGGAAATATTAGAAATTAATGGGTAAGTGTAGCCCACTAATTGAGAACTTGAATTTGAGAGATTTGAATTTAATCTCAATGAAATTTGTATGGGTAGATGACCCATGAAAAATTGAATGGTTTTGTACCATTTTTCTGGTTGTCAATGTCCAAGAAAAATAATGAGTAATTTTGATTATCCCATTAATTTTCCCTAAAAAATTGACAATTGCACTTGGGAAAGTGTTTTTTTTTTGGCGAAATCTGGTTAAGATAAGCCAGAGATTTATACTTGATTGCGGTTGCGTCTATTGGGATGTTAGACTGCCTACGTACCCTTGACGGGATCAAACCGACGTAGTTCCAAATTTAGGAAGTTAATGGGTAACTGTGGCCCACTAATTGAGAATTTGTGTCTTTGGGACAATTTGGAGATTTTCATAGGTAGATGACCTATGGAAAAAATTGGAAATTAACGGGTAAGTGTAGCCCACTAATTAAGAATTTGTGTTTGAGATATTTGAATTTAATCTCATTTGGAATTTGCATGGGTAGATGACCCATGGAGAAAATTGGATGGTTTTATACCATTTTTCTTTTTGTCAATGTCCAAGGAAAATAATGAGCAATTTTGATGAACCCACTAATTCTCTACAATTGACATTTGCATTTGTATCCATGCATGATTTGGAGGATTTGAGATTAATGGGCTTTTTTGATCAACAAAACCCATTAATCCATATTGATGCTCCTTTAAAATCTTTTGGGAGTTGAGCTTAATGCTCCGCGTGTGACAAATAATTTATTTGGACTGGAGTCACCGTCACAGCATGGTTGAGTCACTTGGCACTCTTTTCTGAATCGCTTCTTTGCCACAATGGTTGATTCCCACATTTCTTAGTGTGGCTTTTGAAGTGGTTTTGTACCCCTTGACATCTGGTGTGGTTTTGTACTACTTGAGTCTTCACTTGACGTTGAGTCTTCACTTGACGATTTGAGAATTAATGGGCATTTTTGGAATTTAAGCCCATAATCCATCATTTGCGGACTTCAGGAATTGGAGACTCAAAGGAAATCTCAAACAAAGTGGCTGACGCCATTTGACTTTTCTTCCCTTATTTCGGTGCGAGTCTTCCTCTTCGTTTATTTGTTGTTGCCATGTGCAGCACCAAGCCAATCCCTCTTTCGTCTTTCTTTGGTTTTGACTTGTTTTTTTTTTCTTTGTTTTTGGTTTGCTGCACAACACCAAGCTGCCAACAAGACGTGGCTATCCTTTTTTCTTCATTTTGTTTGTTTGTTGTTGCTATGTGCAACAACACCAAGTTGCCAAAACGTGGCTGTCTTCAATAACTTTTTTTTTTTTAGTTCACGTGTCTGTATGGCAACATCAGTGGTTTGAACAAGTTGGTTGTCTTGAGCCTTTCCTCCACCCCATATGACGAGCAGCATTTCTTGACTTCCACAAGTCTGCAAAGGGAACTAGCCTTTTTCTTGATGGTGGATCATTGTTATCACAAAAAAAATGATATTTGTGTGCCTTATCCAGCTGGTTCTTTTCGGCTTGGTGCCAAAAGTAAATGTCTTTTAATTTGATCAAGACACCCAAGGGATAGAAATTCTTCTCCAAGTGAAGTATGGATTAAACTCCTTATTGATTTGGAGCTGGTGGATCATCCAGTGAAGTAAACTTCTTGTCCACATAGGATTGGGTTGTCTTCCTTATAAAAAGGAAAACATGTGTGCACCAGCAAACAGCCACAAAACGAAAGTCTTAACATTATTCTTCGTTTGCTTCTCCAGACCAGCCCATAGCTTTGCTCAAGCCACCTGTTGCACCATCAAACAGAAGAGGATTTCACGTGGTAACCCACATGCCATTCCTTAGTTCTTCTCTTTTATTTTATTTATTGATTGAACTAACTAGGATTTTTTTGGCATGGGCAGCAATAGCTGTAGCAATTGAAGAGCCTCCAATTAATTGGATGCTTCCGGGCTGACTTGGAACCAAAAGAGACAATTTCTCTTATTGTCCTTTGTGTGCTGTAACCTTCCCAAGGTCAATAACCCAAGACAAAGGGAAAGAGAAATCATCTTGCCTTTCACGTGGTAACCCACCCCTTGACAAATGTCTTTTTTCTTTTGTCTGTTTCCATGTTTCTGACCTCTTGTCTTCTCTTTTGTATGTAGAGGCTGTGCTGCCAGCTTGAAGGCTTTGGAGTTTGGTGGAGGAAACCATCTGTCATTTTGCTTCAGAAACCCAAGAAAGAACTTGTGGTACTTGCTTTGCCAGCTCCTCTTTTTTTTTGTTTGCTATTGCTGTACTTTTACCACTGCTCATATCCATTTCTTTTACTCAATTTCCAGTCAAAGAAACATTCAAGAGGGGGAGGAGGGGCTGTGCGATACAGCCCCCCTTTTTTTTTATTCCATCACCTTTTTTTATGTCCCTTGTTTTGTCTCTTTGCAAACAAAACACAAGAACAAAGTCAGCCACCATTTTTTTACTCCATTATTTCTTCTTCCTTACTCCTTTTTTTCAATCAAAGCAGACCAACAGAGGGAGGGAGGGCTGTGCGTCACAGCCCCCCTTTTATTTATTTTTTTTTTCAACTCCTCTTTGCAGCAAAACACAAGAAGCAAACCCATCATTTTCTTTTGCTCCATTACCTCTCCCTCCGCTGGCTCTCTTCTCCTTCTCTTTTTGTCTTTTTTTCCTTCTTTGTTGACTTGCTGGCGGCAGCTGCCCATAGGGAGGCAATTCAATTGCCGTGCGCCCCTTTTGGTTTCGGATGCTTCATACAAGCCTTCTCTCTTTTGATTTTGATCCCATGGTGGGTTCATCTCTACATCCATGATTTGAGGGATTCTTTGCTCCTGGAAGAGCTTATTTGATGGTGCATGATGGAATAGACTATGCCATAAAACATGATGATTGAAATCATCATGTAAGGCAAACTTGAAAACACTGCTGGAGTTCTTTGAGCGGAGCCAAGCCTCGGAGAGATTCTTCCTTGGTTATGATGATTTCAATCATCATAGCCAAGAATTTATGTGGACCTTTTTATGATGATAGAAATCATCATGGTCAGGAACCCTTGAGTTGAATGGAACCTGAAATCTTGAGCAAAAAATCAGAACATGGTGCCATGGAACTAATCTTTTTACCTTGAAATGGCTCTTTCCTTTCTCAAGGCTGCTTGCTAATTTTTCTTCTTGCTATGACTGTTCTCCTTTCTGCTCTTTTTCTGTCCTCCTGCTGTTCTCCTCCCTTTCTTCCTTCTTTTTTTTTTCTCCTGCTGTTCTCCTCCCTGCGTTTTTTCTTTTTTTTTTTTTGTCCTCCCCTCGTGTCATGCCTCTTATAGAGGCTATCTTATGATGAGTTTTAATTCCAGCTGATGACCACTTCTCAACTGAGATACTTATCTCTTGTTGTTTCAAAACCACTGAAATACATCTATTTTATTTTTAAATGTTTTTCTTGATAAGATTGCAGGGACAAAACAAATTCAATCCTAAACCAAGTCAAACTCTTGGCTAATTGTTTTTTGTGAAAATTTTCCGTTCAACAGATGCCTTCTCAAGCGTTGTGCATGAAATGACTTTTTATGTGCAACGCTTGATAGCTTTTCCTTTGAACTGCGCATCCCCTGACTTTTCTTGTATTAATTAGGTTTTTTTTTGGTTGAAAAATTCAGGAAATGGACGCGCAAGGTCGATTCGGGTTTGAGCGAGTCTTTGATTCGCATGGTAGGGAATTTGTCTCTGGCCCCCAATATGCGAGATCACTGCCTTTGAGATCTGTGAAGCTTAATGTACCCCCTGAAGGCCGTGCAACCTGGTATACCACCGCCTCCGTAAATTCGGGGTATCTTGAATTCAAACCCCACGCAGAAGATAAGGTGATTTCAGTATGCCAAACGCATCGTGCTGTGTTTACCGCCCATTGTTTGGAGGATGTGAATAATGAAGTGGATGGAGACATGAAATTCCAAATCAAAGATCTTCCCACACGTGATGATTTTTACCCCGCTTTGCATAGAATGATCAAGAGTAAGTTGGAGTGGGGGCCCCAGTATCAGTTCTATGGCCGAGCCACTTTTGAAATTGGCGTTGCGGAGTGGACAAAATGCGTTATGAGTGACTTTGGAGACATATTGCATAAGGCAAAAATATATTGTGCCGTAGCAATTTCCCGATATCCTTACGAGTGTTGCCCAAATATATGGAGAGCATTTTGTGAATTATGGGGGCCCTTGTGCAACACCTTTCATCATGGCAATGGTGAGATGGGGATTTCTCTCTATGACATGAAAGTCATTTGTGGGTTGCCAATCTTGGGAGATGTCCAGTATGAGGAATTTATTCCCCAAAATAAAGACTTGCAACAAAATGGAGCATATCCTCCGACTATCACTGAACTTTTGAAGATCCACTCCCAATTATGTATTTATCATAATCAGTCTACCGTCAGCTGGGCCCAATGGATTGGGCACTTTTATCGGGCGAAGATTATTTATAAGGCCTTTGGGAATGGCAAGAGGAAACCTCAAGATCAACTTTTAAGGGCTCCCGAAATCACTTTACGTATTTCAAAGGAAGGGGGGTTGGCTGCATTCTTGGCACTTTGGTTGAGTAGATTTGTGTTACCTTCCGTGGATCGCAACGTCAGACCTGAAACTTTTCATATGGCATGTTTGATGGCACAAGGGGTCAGAGTTTCACTTGCACCACCTGTTTTGGGGTATATTTACCATGGTCTTGGAGAAATTGCCACTCACCCAGAAGGTCCCAGCTTGTCAAGTGCTTCCTTCCCAATTCATTATGTTATCGGTTGGTTAGGCGAACATATTCCAGGATTGTACCTACCACAAACTGACAAGGAATTTGTCAAAGACTACCCTTTTTTGGTGAGGTACGCGGGTGTTAAGCCAAAAG
>NC_034010.1:6452488-6453735 GCF_000346465.2 Prunus persica
ACAGCTTCGATCTTGTGGAAGAAATTGTAACTTGTGGTGCCATCGAATATGGTTTTGTTAACCTGTGGCATACACAAAAATAAAAACATTAGTCACTTTATGATTGGAGATGAAAAGGTAAATGGATCCCACCGGGCGTGCCAAAAATTATGTTGAAGGAAAATGTGATCCTCCTAATATAATTTCACCACCACTAATTAAATAACGGGGTTTTATTATTTTAGGTTCGACCCATTCGAGACGCAAGTCTCTTAATTACAATCCCTTGCTTCAAGGGAACACCCTTTGATTCCATCATAAAGAAACAGAACGTTTGTGTTTGATTTTGCAACTGCTCCCAAGTCCAACCTCAGGATGCCTACGTATCCCTTGCGGGAATCAAGCCACTCGTAGTTCAAAGAATCGCAATGAATAAATGACTCATTGCGAGGGAAATTTGATTTGAATTGTACTGAGAAGTGTTTGAGTGAATTTAGCTGAATAAACCAGGGATTCGATATGGGATTGCATTTGGGATGGTTGCATCTAGATTGAATCTCTAGATTGCCTACGTACCCTTTCAAAGGGATCAAACCAACGTAGTTCGGAATTTGGAAATCAACGGGCAAGTGTGGCCCACTAATTGAGAATTTCTGTTTAAGAGACTTGGATTTAATCTCATTAGAGTTTTCATGGGTAGATGACCCATGGAAAATTGGATGGTTTTGTACCACTTTCGTTGTTGTCCATGTCCAAGAAAAATAATGAGTAATTTTAATTATCCCATTAATTTTTCCTAAACATTGACAATTGCGTTTGGGGATTTCCATAGGTAGATGACCTATGGGAAAATTTGGAAATTAATGGATAAGTGTGGCCCACTAATTAAGAATTTGTATTTGAGAGATTTAGAATTACTCTCAATGAAATTTTGCATGGGTAGATGACCCATGGGAAATATTAGAAATTAATGGGTAAGTGTAGCCCACTAATTGAGAACTTGAATTTGAGAGATTTGAATTTAATCTCAATGAAATTTGTATGGGTAGATGACCCATGAAAAATTGAATGGTTTTGTACCATTTTTCTGGTTGTCAATGTCCAAGAAAAATAATGAGTAATTTTGATTATCCCATTAATTTTCCCTAAAAAATTGACAATTGCACTTGGGAAAGTGTTTTTTTTTGGCGAAATCTGGTTAAGATAAGCCAGAGATTTATACTTGATTGCCCAAGTCGTGCACCGAAGGCCACATATTTGAAGATATG
>NC_034010.1:6457079-6582079 GCF_000346465.2 Prunus persica
CCCTAAATTATCATTCACCTCCACCACCAACAATGCCTTTCAATTTTCCTCCTCTTCGCTTTCACCATCCAATTCTCATCCATCCCAGTTTATGCACCACTTTGGTCCCTCATCTGGCCTTGTACGTCTACCTCCAAATCTCCTTCAAACACCATCACGGTCTTTCCCATTTCCCCCACAACCGACACTGCCTCTTCTTCGCTTTCCCAATTAGAATTTCGTTCCCAAGAAAACCCCCGAATCCCGCAACCTTCTTCAGAGCCCCGGTCGCCCAAAATCCCCCCATAACCACCGTCTTGAGGCATCTCAGCTTGGCCTCCATCACAACATCCACGAAATCCAAATCATCCGACACAAAGCATCAAACACTCAGCTCTCCTGTGATCCATCATATCCACAATGTGATTCCTCAATGCAGCATCCGCCCTCTGAGGTTTATCCACCACGCTCCGAACCCAAAACCCAGCCCGCTTCACCTCATCCGCCAAACCCCTCCCTGCCTTGGGTGTCAAAACATCCCTTGCAGCATTCTTATACTTTTCCATCTTCATTGAATACTTACCAACCAGCTTCACCCTCCTGCTCCCTCTAGCAGACTCAATCTGGCTCAACCTCTTCATATGCTCTTTTTCATGAATCTTAAAGTGGTTCAAAAGCTTCTCATTAGTATAAAATCTCCTCCCGCAAACCCTACAAACGTTCAGTTCACCATCCCTAATCACAACCCTGTTCCTCTCTTTCCTTTCCCTAACAACCTGTGGAACATAATCAAGTGCATGGCGGTTTGCATATGCTATCATATGCCGAACAAGCCTGAAAGACGAAGCTGCCGTCTTGAGCTTAACGGCAGCTTCGTAGGGCGAGACTGATTTGGGTGGTTTGGTATCCAAATCCCAGAAAATCGCAATTTCTGGAATTTTTTGGGGTGGCAAACACGATGTTGGGCTCGAAGAATTAAAACCCGGTTCTGATTGGAAATGGCAATATCTAATCAACAGGGTAAATGGGTTTAGGGTTTCTGACCTTTTGGATTGAACTGTACAGAAAATGTGGTGAAATTTGAGATGTTTAAGCATTTCCACGGGTTTCAAGGTCGGTGTTTTTTATTTTCGATGAACTGCAAAAAGAAACAAGAGACCAATAAACGATAATAGAGAAACCAGAGGAAACAGAGAGCCTTGTGAACTTGAAGCTTACGAGTAAGCATTGAGTTTTCGCCGAGTTCGGCTCGTATGAATGTGACTTGGTTTTTTAGCGGGTTTTTCCTTTTTCTCGTAAATTCGTTTTAAAACCCGATTTTACAAATTCGCTAATTTTTCCTTCCTCTATAAACTCAAAATGGAAAAACAATTTCACTAAACTCAACCAAAAAAAAAAAGAAGAATTTATCTTGCCTATCCTCTCTCTAGAATGCTAGGTATGATGAATATGGCTTTTTTTATCTTTTTAATTCTTTAAGTTTTAGTAACGATTGTGATGAAAATTATACTTAAAAAATAGTAAAAGATAACAGTGAACAAAGCCAAACAATCCAAATAGTAATATAAACCCAAATATTAAATTGCACTGAAATTTCGTACCTGGAGGCAACTGAGGAATGGGATCAGGCAGAGAGAAAGGTTCAGGCTCTGGATCAGGCAAAAATCAAAGCTTTTTACTCTGAAGGCGCTCACGAAGGCCAGATACGCCGTGAGAGAAGGAGACTTGGGGCAATTCCTTCAAATTGTACACATGTTTTCTTTGAGAAGCAAAGCTCTAGTAATAAGGAAGTTGGTCGAGGTCGTGACAGGGATGATTTGATGGTGTGAAATGGATGCTATTTCTTATGGCAAGGCCAACTCTATAAATGAAATTTGCTATCCCTTCAAATTGTACACATGTTTTCTCTTTGAGGAATCAAACAGTATTCTGATGACATTATTTACAATGAGGAATTTGGAATTAGTTTCTAGAATAAATTGTTTGGTTGGTCATTAAAAATATTAATTTCTTGTGTTAAGAAAATTACACTTTATATGGAATGGTGGGGTTGGGGAAAAGAAAGAAATCTGCAAATAATAACACACATAACACAAGTCATGTAGATATTATGTTGAAGTTTTGAAGAAGCTCATCTATATACTGATTATAATAAAAATATATATTAAACATTCAAAATCCCACAAATTGTCATAGTAAATGAAAATGTGAAAGGAGAATGCAATTCATTAATTAAGATAAAATAATACATTCACAATGTGTTTAAATTGAAATAAATAAATAAAGAACACAAGAAAAGTTGCTCATAAAACTAAGAGATAATCACTTTCAAAACTTTACACTATTTTGGATATATTTTATTTAAAAAGTTATAAACTCAATTTTTAACAATTAAAAAAACAAAATAATAAGAACAAAAAAATCCAATTGGCACACACTAATGCGTGTGGCAAGAAGCTAGTTATATTTATAAGATGAAACAACGAAGTACATAACATGTTGATGTCAAAATTTGATCAACGAGACTAAAACCATAAAGCCACAAAAACACACGAAAAAACACTCACAATATAACGTTGTTCACTCAAATTCATGTTTCGTTTAGGATCACTAGTGTAGGTTTCACCATACAGTTTATTTTGTTAAAGAATATTATAGGTTCTTATATTCTTACAATAAAAAAGAATATTATAGGTTCTGATATTCTTACAATAAAATTGGCTCAAATTGATATGTTCCCTCTCTTTTTTCTCTCTCTTTTCCTTTTCATTTTATGCTTTGCTGTGCTATTGCTAAGTTGATCCTACAGCTAGCAACTTCCCCACCTTTCATTTTATGCTTTATTGGTGACCAAGGATGCTTAGCAACTTTCTTCATCCGCCCTTTTTCCCATGTACTAACCAGGGATAGGTCAGCATCTTAGACAAGAATCCCAATCCAATAAAAACAATGACATCTGTAAATATTCAAAATTGGAATTTGCTGGTGATAGTTGATAGCATCTTGCACCATTTTGGCCAGTGCACGCAATATTTTGACATCCAACTTTGCATATTAACATCGGTGGCCACAGTTCCACGATGTGAGTGCACAAAGAACAGTAGTCCTGCAAAGTGAGAGAGTTTTCAAAGCTTATTTACAGGCTAATTACCAATTCATGTTATTTACAATCTCAAAAGGCTTTCATACACAATATTATATTGCATCCCATGTGAAGCCACATTGCATCCCCATGAAAAGCTATTCTGTTGTATTGTACCTACACAATATTATATTGCATCCCCATGTGAAGTTTTCAGAAGTTGCCCCACAAACAAAGAAGGAACGGTCCTTGAAAGAGTGTTTTCCAAGGCCAAGATTACAAGTTCATGTTATTTACAATCTCAAAAAGCTTCCATACAAGTTGTGCTAGCCTAGCTACTTGCAAAATCTTGGAATATTTTACTTCATCCAAATCCCTTGCAGTCTGTTTGCAGAGAAGAGAAAAGATGGCTTTGATCGGAGAGGCTCTTATCTCTGCTTCCGTCCAGGTGTTGTGTGACAGAATTACTTCAAGCGAGTTCGTCGACTTATTTCGGCAGAAGAAACTCGACGAACCACTCCTCATGAACCTGAAGACGACACTGTTGACTTTGTTCGTGGTGCTCAATGATGCAGAGGAGAAGCAACTTGTGAACCCTGCTGTGAGAGAGTGGCTTAACGAGCTCAAGCATGCTGTCTTTGATGCAGAGGACTTACTGGATGAGATCGACACTGAAGCTTTGCGACGCAAGCTGAAAGGTGAGGATCAAACCCACAAATTAACCAATAAGGTGTGGAACTTACTCCCTTCTTCTCGTAATCATTTTTATCAAAGCATGAATGTTAAGATACAAGAGTTGTTGCAAAGATTAGAAAACTTCGTACAACAGAAAATTGCTCTTGGTCTGGGAGAAGTTGCTAGGAGGAAGGTTTCACATAGAACTCCAACAACTTCCTTGGTTCATGAACCTTGTGTATATGGTAGAGATGAAGTCCAAGAAAATTTATCAAAAGTGTTGCTATCTGATGATGCAAGCAAGGATGATGTGTCTGTCCTCACCATTGTTGGAATGGGTGGGGTTGGCAAGACAACCCTTGCTCGAATGCTTTACAACAACAATAAGGTGAAAGGGCATTTTACACTTCAAGCTTGGGCTTGTGTTTCAGAAGACTATAATGCTTTTAGAATAACTAAAACTATTCTTGAGTCAGTCACTTCAAAGCCTTGTAATACGACGGATCTGAATTTGCTTCAAGTTGAATTAAGAGAGCAGTTGAGGGGAAAGAAATTTTTATTTGTGTTGGATGATCTATGGAATGAAAATTATGGTGATTGGGAGCGCCTCCAAACTCCTTTTAATTCAGGGGCCAGGGGAAGCAAAGTCATTATAACAACACGGAACAAAAATGTAGCATCTTTAATGAAAAATGTTCCCATTCAATTCTTGGAACCATTGTCGCATGAAGATTGCTGGTTGTTACTTGCGAAACATGCGTTTGGAAATGTAAACTGTAGTGAACATCCAAGCTTGGAAGAAATCGGCATGAAAATTGCACGCAAGTGCAAAGGGTTGCCTTTAGCTGCACAAACACTTGGGGGTTTGTTACGTTGCAATATAGATTCTGAGGAGTGGAATAGAATACTAAATAGTAATATTTGGTACCTACCCCATGGTACAACTGACATTCTTCCAGCTCTATGGTTGAGTTATCATTATCTCCCCGCTCAGTTAAAACGATGCTTTGTTTATTGTTCAGTTTTTCCAAAGGATTATGAGTTTGAAAAGGAAGATGTAGTTCAATTATGGATGGCAGAAGGCTTAGTTACTCAAGTTGATAGTGGGATGATTATGGAATCAATGGCTAGAAA
Organism: Prunus persica; assembly: GCF_000346465.2. Classification (NCBI taxonomy): domain Eukaryota; kingdom Viridiplantae; phylum Streptophyta; class Magnoliopsida; order Rosales; family Rosaceae; genus Prunus; species Prunus persica. Next base: position 6,461,950 of record NC_034010.1, read on the forward strand.
ATACTTTGATGAGCTATTATCTCGGTCACTGTTTCAAAAGTCAAGAGAACTCAGTTTCACAATGCATGACCTCATTCATGACTTGGCTATGTTCATCTCTAAGGGGTTTTGCCTTAGGCTGGAAGGGGTGGAATCGCGTGAAGTTAAAAGAGCTCGTCATTTGTCATATGCTAGGGGAGAATTTGATGTTGCTTCAAAATTTGAGCCATTATATGGGGCTAAGTGTTTGAGGACCTTCCTACCTACCTCTTTAAAACAAAATGAATACTATGAAGAATTTTATGTAAGTAAAAAGGTTCTACAACATTTATTGCCATCACTAAGATGTTTACGAGTGCTATCATTGTCACGTTATCAAAATGTCACTGAGTTACCTGATTCTATTGGAAACCTCATTCACTTGCGCTACTTGGATCTTTCCCATACTGCAATTGAAAGGTTACCTGGGGTACTTTGCAATCTCTACAACTTGCAGACGTTACTGTTGTCAAATTGTTCCTCTCTCCTTGAATTGCCTGCAGACATCAGAAAATTGATTAATTTACAAAAATTAACGTTGGCAAGTTGTAGCTCTCTTACTAAATTGCCTGCAGGAATGGAGGAGTTGATTAATTTGCATCATCTTGATGTCAGTGGAACTAAAATTGAAGAGATGCCTGTGCAAATGGGAAGGCTGAAAAGTTTGAGACAATTGTCTGCTTTTGTTGTGGGCAGATCTGCTGGGTCAAGCATAGGAGAGCTGAGGGAGTTCCCGCAGCTTCAAGGAAAACTTGCAATTTTTAAGCTACAAAATGTAGATGATGCTAGGGATGCATTGCAAGCCAATTTGAAGGACAAGAAAGATCTCAAGGAGTTAGAGTTGGCATGGGGTGCAGAGGATGCTGATGATTCCCAAAAGGAGAAAGATGTACTTGACAAGCTCCATCCTTGCATGAATATAGAGACACTAACCATTCGATTCTATGGTGGAACCAACTTCCCGAATTGGTTAGGAGACTCGTCCTTCTCTAATTTACAAGTCATGCATCTGAGTGATTGTAGTTATTGTTGGTCACTGCCACCAGTTGGGCGTCTACCCTATCTCAAAGAGCTCTATATAGAAAGAATGAAGTCTGTTAAGATGATTGGCGTGGAATTCTATGGCAGAAATGGAGCTTCTCTTATTCAGCCATTTCAATCACTGGAGAAGCTAAAGTTTATGGAGATGGCAGAGTGGGAGGAATGGGTACCAAGTGCAAGTGGAGGCGAATATGGTCCAGATTTCCCACGTCTCCTAGAGCTGATTCTAACCAACTGTCCGAAGCTGAGCAGAAGCTTGCCTTGTCATCTGCCTTGCTTGAAGAAGCTTACGGTGTGTGGGTGTGAGGTTTTACATGATGAAGGGGCCAATACTACAACAACCAGTGGTCTTAACTACAGATCTCTTGAAGAGTTGGAAATAGAAGGTGGATGCCAAAAGGGTCTGTTATCATTACTCGTGGAAATTGGAAATTTCGTTGACATACAATGCTTGCCCAATCGCAATTGTCTTCAACGTTTGAGTCTCTGGAATTGTCCAACGCTGTCTTCGTTCCCTAAAGATGGGTTACCCACTACATTGACAACACTTTATATAGGGAACTGTAAGAGATTAGAATTCCTACCTGACGAGATGTTGGCCAAATTAACATCGCTCGAATCCTTGTGGATAGGGGATAGCTGTGATTCACTAAGGAACTTCCGGGTGAGCATTTTTCCCAAATTGAAGAAGCTTGACATTAGGGGTAGTGAGAATCTGGAATCCCTTTCCTTCATTGAAGAAGGAGTCAATGAGAATCTCAGTCATCTCAGAGAATTGTTTATCTATGATTGTCCAAATTTGATGTGTTTTCAATGTCAGGGAGGATGGCCCACTCCCAACTTGAATGATTTTACAGTTGCTAAATGCAAGAATTTCAAGTCATTACCCGAAGGCATTCACACCCTCACAGCCCTTCGACTGTTGCAGGTGGATGATCTTCCAAATCTGGAGTCATTTGCAGAAGGGGGTTTGCCTCCCAACATCCGAGATTTGTGCACTCGTAGTTGTGAGAGGCTGAGGGCTCCAGTGGTAAAGTACTGGGGATTGGAAGGACTTGTCTCCCTTAAATCAGTTATAATTGGTGGCAGTATCTTGGAGACGTTGCTCAAGGAACACTTGCTCCCTACCACTCTTCGCACTCTAATTATTAGTGGGTGTGACAGTATCCTAGTCCTGCCAGGAGAAGGAGAGGGACTTCGACACCTCACTTCTCTCCAATTGCTACAAATTGACGCGTGTGAAAACCTCCAATTCCTGCCAGGAGAGGGACTTCAACATCTCACTTCTCTTCAAGAGCTATATATTACTTCGTGTCACAGTATCCAATTCCTGCCAGAAGAGGGTTTGCCGCTATCTCTTTCTTTACTTTCCATCCGCAATTGTTCTACCCTGGAGAAAAGGTATCAGAATAAGACGGGAAATGATTGGATCAAGATATCTCACATTCCTTGCATCAGGGTAAATGGTCAAGTCATCATCATATGATATGATACGAGCAAACTCAGAAAACACTCAGGTGGGCAATCCCATTAACCTTTTTTGTCAATTACCTTGGCACTCCTGTTTACTGGTCTCATGCTTTTTTCTGATCAAAATCATTTTGAAGAAGAACAATTTGTGCTTTAGACAAAAACTCAATCTGATTTGTATTATTCTAATGCTCAGTAATTATGGTTCTATTTACGTTATTTCTCATTGGGGTTGTGTTTGCTGATCGCAACTTATATCTTATTTAAGTCTCAAATGCTTAGTAATTATCCGTCTTTAGTAATTATCCGTCTTTTTGCAGGACAGCATATCTTCTCTTGGAGAGATTTTCATATGTAAGGTTTCTTTACGTGTCATTTCCGGAGGAGAATTTAACATTGTATATAGCTCTTTGTTTTTCTACAAAACAATTGTCACAATGCGGAGAAACGGAAAGGTTTACCTGGAATATCTCAAGCGACACATTCCTACATGCAGGCATCGAATGCACAACATTTTTAGGTACTCTTTCCATAATAAGAATGTATTTGAGTCTCATTTGAGCTAGTTTAAATTGTAATCAATGTCTATGGATAACCTGTGAGCTTAAAGTTGTAAGATAACAGTTAACTTGTCCCCTGTTTTGTAAATTGTAATGGTTTATTTTTTTTCTATCCTTTCATTTGTCTTTCCCCTGTTTTGTTTATTATAAAAAAGATTGGTTTTCATTGATACTCTTTGACATAGGTGGCATGGCACAAACTCATATCCGTACTTCCTTCCCCATCAGTTATTCTGTTACCAGCTTGAAGCTTGTGTAGATACGTTATGCTCTTGTAATTCTGATCACAAAGATCAATTTCTTCTTCAACAACGGATGAATTTATACTAATCACATGGTTCAAAGGAGGCGACTTTCCTTTACCCTATCTCTCTGGTCCATCTGCTGCTTGGCCTAGTAGCTTTAACTGTATGTTTGCGGCCAGTTAAGGAGGTAAGATTCAGCTGGTTTAACCCGGCGTCGTGTAATGCATTATTGTTGTGTGTGAAGCTTAAACTCTTTGGAGGAAAGATGAGGGCTATGGTTTTGGGAAGATTTGATGTAATGACAATTTACTAGGCTGTTTGATGGATAGGGATGTGAGGGTCCTTGATGATTTGAAAGGAGAGAGGGTGAGGAGGGGAGGGTTCATTTCTTGGGCTCCTTATTGGACTCTTTATCCTCGGCGTTTAGGGATTTTTATTTATCTGTCATCTTATTAAATAGACAATCTGCTGTAGTTTAGATCCTTTTGATGCAATATTTCTGTTGTATGTGTACTTGCAGACTTGAGAAAAAACCATGCATGATTTCAAAGTCGAAGCTCATGGTTCAATCATAGATGTCAGCTTAGCTGCTTACTTCACTGTAAATGCCTTTCACTGTTTGTTTATGTAAGGATCTGACCAAGCATATTCATAGATATTGTATTCTTTGGTCCTTTATTGTTGTTTATTTGGTGTTTTCTTCTGAAAGAATTTTCATGATAATATTTTCTTTTCAGTTTTTCTGAAAATGCCTTCAAGTGAGATAGATGGTGAAGGAATCAGAGCTGATCTTGAGGTCTCTGATGCCACTGTTGTTGCAACATATGTTTGGTTCTCGCAATTCAATCCCTGATGAGCTTCGGAAATTGGTCGAGGTCGAGGTCGAGACAGGGATGATTGATGGTGAAATGGATGCCATTTCTTCTTGCAGCCTGTTCTCAAAGTTCTTGTTTGCAAGTGCTAGATATAAAGTATTTTGATTGACAGGAGATAATGACATTTCTTGACAATTCTAGAACAGTCCATCTGAGTTCTTTTGTCAAGCTGCATCATTTAACCCCAGCACAAGTCCAGTTTCTGCTAAGCAATCACTCGTGACAAAATTGCAGCTTCATTGCGTCAAATACCCAAATTTGTGTCCAGAATGTTCCTCGTATTTCTAATGTGGCTGCACACTGAATTGCACGGTTTAGCCTCCGTTTTGTTTATCTTATATTCTACTTTTAGGTGTAAAATGGACTTTCTTGACAGAGTTTGAAACTAAAATGGAACACAACTCATTTTACACCACTAAATATCTTTTAATTATGCTCCAACTACATAAAAGTTTTGGAGAATGACACGAAATTGCAATTCGGATTCCTAGCCATTATAATACTTGGTTTCTTCTTAGTCAATTTGTATATCATGTTATCTTTAAAATAGATAATCAATTCTTAATTAAAATACTTATTGAATTCGACAAAAAAGAAAAATACTTATCGACTGTATGAAATTGTGGTGCATTGATAAGTTGATTTTCCATTGCTCACAAACATTATTGTTTCTAAATACATTTTGTTTCTTATTATCCGGTGATGTGTCGCATTTGAAGTAGTTTCTAAATGCATTTTCTTTCTAGTTTCGTATTAGTGGAACAAAACATATTTGTGAATTACTTGCATACGTTATGTTTTCAGTTTTCAAAAAAAAAAATAAAAACATATTCAAATCCAAAAATAAAGAAATTAAAATAAACAAATAATGCTTTCAGAAAATCGCCTTTTTTTCCAATGTCTTTATCCTAAAATTCTCTCTCTTTGTCTGATCAGAAAATCGCCATTGGAAGGTAGCTTTCTCGAAACCATTGTGGGTCTGATGTGATATTTGGTTCCTGGGAATTAGTTATTGCTTGCTAAACATTTATGGATTTTTTGTTGTTAGTAGAAAGAAGAATACCAAGGTTGAAAATGATCTTTTCCTCACTGGGTCTTTCACTTGGAGAATCGAAGGATTCTCAAAATTGAACAACGACAACATGCATTACTCTGATGTTTTCGTCATTGGTGGTCTCGAATGGTATTAATCCTCTCCTATTTTTAACTATTTGCGTAACCTTTTTTCATTTTTGGTAGAACTGAAAAGTCTCTAATGGCGGGTGCTAAAAGGCCCATCTTGAACACTGAGCAAAACCCATTTTAGACTAGCATGGTGCAATTTATTTAGTGAAAATCCATTTGGTCACTAAGAAGAGTAGCCAGGATCACTTTTTTAGTTGATGGGTTTCAAGGAGGTAGTGCCATTTCCTCCAAGATGAGTTTTTTAGTTGATGTTCTTCGAGGTGGTGAAGTCATTTTCTTCAAGACTGAATTTTTTTCTCTTTGGCTGAGTTTTTTGGAACTCATTTTCTCGGATACCAAACGTGCAATGGTGTCCCATTTGGATTGTGTATTTTGCATTTTCTTTCCCATTTTCAGATCCAGTGTCATTTACGGATTCATCACCCCAAAAAAATACAAAATACTAGGAAGCTATGGCTGATTGAGCAACGAGCTGAAGCTGCAAATTGAAAGAAAGGAAAATGAAAAGGAACTAAAACTAGAAGCTTTTAGCTTCTTTCACCAAGCTAAAAGTTAACCCATCAACTTGATAGCCCAATGTTGGTGAACAGTAGTAATAATCCAATAGTAGGCCACAAGGCCCAAAATGACCCATTATACTTTGTTATTTGTTTGTTACCAAACCTTTCTTTCTTCAGGCAAATCCTTGAACATCCAAAGGTTCGCGCAAGCCTAGCAGAGGCAGAGAGCTTCTCATTGTATTTGAGTGTTGCAGATGTTTCGACATTGCCACCTGGGTGGACTACATGTGCCCACTTTAGATTGACCATGGTTAATCAACTTGACACCAAGAAGTCAATAGCAAAGCCTGCAAAGGGTACTTTTCGTTACTGCTCATTTCTTTTTCGTTTGTGTTTATCTTTGTTGCGTTGTCATTTATGGCAAAGCACAATCAATTGAATATGTGATGGTTTCCATTCTACACAGTTCAACTTTTTGTAGAAGGCTCAAACGACGTCATTTCAATAATTTGGACCCTCCAAATTCTAATGCTGGCCCTCAAATGCTCGAATTCAAATCGGCCATTACACTTCATAGAATTTTTTACTTGATGGAAAGAAATGAAATATGCAAATTTGTTAATCCTATATCTTTTTTCTGGAAAAAATAGTAATGGCAACTGTCACTGGACAGGATCTAATCCATTTCTTTTGTGATGAGACATGCATGTGATGTGATCTTTAGTCATTTTGTGATGACACATTTCTTCATATTGACAGGGGATATATTGTCATCCAGTTTGAATGAATAGGATGCCTAAGTTGATGTGGCAAGAAATTATATTCTTAATTGGTATCATGGTTATCAAAATATATAACAAATTGATTCCCTACAAATTGTCATCCAGTTTCATGTTTTTGTTTAGTTTCTTTTACGCTTTCAATGTGAATAGTAGCTTGCTTGACACCTTGTCAAAATATCTGCTAATTGATCCTCAAATTTTATAAAAAAAAAACTGAAACACTTTAGCCTCAAGTTTCTGTTTGATGAAGTGTCGATCCACCTCAACATGTTTAGTACAATCATGCTGAACCAGATTATGTGCAATGGCTATAGCAGCCTTGTTGTCACAAAAGAGATTCATTGTGGATGTAGGTTTATACCTAAGTTCAATAAGCAACTTTCTTAACCAAAGAAGTTCACAAATCCATTTAGTCATGCCTCTGAACTCGGCTTCTGCACTAGATAAAGCTACTACATTCTGTTTCTTGCTCCTCCATGTCACAAATTACCTCACACGAATGTGAAGTAACCCGACGTGGATTTTCTATCTGTTACATTACCCGCCCAATCTGCATCTGAATAACCATCAATATTTAGATAACCATACTTTGAGAACATAAGTCATTTTCCAGGTGCAGACTTCAAATATCTAAGTATCCGAAGAACTGCATTCATGTGGTCTTCACTTGGAGAGTGCATAAATTGACTAACAACACTCATCGCATAAGCAATGTCTGGTCGAGTATGTGACAAATAAATCAATCTCCCCACTAACCTTTGGTATATTTCTTTGTTAGTTGGAACTTGATCCGGATAATCTCCAAGATGATGATTCTGAACAATAGGAGTGTCTGCAGGTTTGCAATCTAGCATTCCTGTGTCTGTCAACAAGTCCAAGACATATTTCATTTGAGAGAGAAATATGCCTTACTACGATCGAGCCACCTTAATTCCCAAGAAATACTTCAGTCCACCTAGATCCTTCATCTCAAACTCAGTAGCCAAATAGTCTTGTAGTTGTGATATTTCATGTTTATCATTTCTAGTAATAATTATATCATCAACATAGATTATTAATGCTGTTACCTTCCCTTTCTGATGTTTCAAGAATAGAGTATGATCTGAGTTGCACTATTTGAAACCATTATTCTTCATTGCTATGGTGAACCGTCCAAACCATGTACATGGTGACTGTTTCAATCCATACAATGCTTTTCGTAACATGCAAACTGTTCCAGTCTGAATAGTATTATATCCAAGAGGAATGTCTATGTACACCTCCTTCGTGAGTTCGCCATGTAGAAAAGCATTTTTTACATCAAACTGGTGTAGTGGCCAATCCAAATTAGTTGCAAGGGACAATAAGACTCTGACAGTGTTTAACTTTGCAATTGGAGCAAAGGTTTCTTCATAGTCTATATCATAGGTCTGTGTGTACCATTTTGCCACAAGTCTTGCCTTGTATCGCTCGATAAATCCATCTGCATTGTGTTTTATAGTAAACACCCATCTACATCCGATAGTCTTTTTTCCTCGTAGTACAGTCTCCAATGTCCAAGTTTGATTTTTCTTAAGAGCTTTCATCTCCTCTTTTATAGCTTGGACCCACTTAGGATCTTTCAATGCTTCGGAAACCTTGGTTGGAATATGGATAGCAGGCAACTGATGCATAAAAACCTTGAGTGGTTCAGACAGCTTCTTAGTGCATGCATGATTTGCAATTAGATACTTGGATGTCTTGCCAATATCAGGTGAATAACGATTTGGTGGCTTCCCACGATTTTGCCTAAAAAGGTAATTGATATCCAATAGTTTTATCCTCTATATGCACAAGTCTAGTAAGAGTAGTTACCTCAAAGATATTCTCAGGAAATTGGTATGTTGGTACTATTGAGTTAGAGGGGGGTCTTCATCTTGTTGTTCTGTATTGTCTGTAGGTGTGAGACTCGGATTAGAAATATCTTCGCATGGATTCGGTGGGTCAGGCATTTGATCGCTATGAATGGGCGATTGATCGCTTTTTGACAGAGAGTAATCTCGTGCTCTAGACTCGGGACGATCGATCATTTCTGTACATAGAAGAATTTCTTCATTTTCCAAGTTGCTCTAATTCTGCTCTTCACTTCGTATCTCCTCTTGAAGCGTAGAATTGGATGATTGGTCATGGAAGAACAGCTCAGATTCCAGAAAGGTTACATCCAAAGTGACATAGGTACGTCGGGCAGGAGGGTGATAACAGCGGTAGCTTTTCTGATGAATGACATAACCCACAAAAACATAACGAAGTGCACAGGGATCAAGTTTGCTACGTTGATTTTTGTGGAGATGAACGAAAGTCACACATCCAAAGATTCGAGGTGTGAGTACCAAAACAGATGACAGAGGTTTGTGTTGCGCAAGCACCTGTACGGGAGTTTTAAAGGTCAATACACCAGAAGGCATGCGATTGATCAGGGGAACTGTGGTGACAATAGCATCATCCCAGTGATGGTGAGGAACATGAGCGCCAATCAGAAGTGTTCGGGCGGTTTCAAGAAGATGTCGATTCTTTCGTTCAGCAACACCATTTTGTTGCGGTGTCTGAGGACAAGTCGTCTCATGGATAATTCCATGTTGTTGGAAGTAAGTCTGAAAGTCATGATTGACAAATTCTCCACCATTGTCTGAGCGAAGAATCTGGATTTGAGTATTAAACTGATTTTTCATCTGTTTGTGGAAGGACTGAAAACGGGAAAACACTTCATTTTTATTCTTCAGCAAATAAAGCCATGTCACTTGTGTACATTCATCTATGAATGTGACAAACCATTGAACACCAGAAGGAGCAGTGATAGGTGAAGGTCCCCAAACATCAGAGTGAATTAACGTAAATGGAGTAGTACACTTGTTCGTAATCAACGGGTAGGGCACATGGTAACTCTTGGCCAAAATACAAGTATCACATGTGAAGTTGGAGTCCTTGAAACTTGAGAATAAATCTGGTATAAGATGCTTCATATAACTAAAAGACAGATGTCCCAATCGACGGTGTCACAACCAGATTTGCTGTTGTTTGCTATCAAAGCGATGTGTCACATTGTTAGCCACGCCGGGACTGAAGTCATCTACATAATATAGCCCCCCTCTCTTAGTACCACGACCAAGAATCTCCTTAATGTGAATATCAGTGCCAGCCCCTGTCACAGGATAAGTAACTCCATTGGCATTTGCAATACAAGTTCGTCGAGGTTGTGTAGTATTTAGAAAATCATCAGGATCAAACGTCATATGATCAGTTGCATCGGAATCAATTATCCAGCCCCTGGAATCAATCTTAGCAAAAGTAAGTAATCCATAATCAGTATCATTACTGGTCGTATTGCGTTGTCCTCGATCTTGAAGAGTAGCCCACTAATCGAGGTAGCCATGCAATTTAAAACAAGTCTCACGATTGTGTCTCGGATCACCACAATATGCTCAATCTGGTTCATGTGTCGGGGTCGTTAGTCGAGAAGTCATAATCTGTGCAGCGGAAGATGGATTGGGTACATGTTTAGTAGGAATTCGGATCGGGATCTGAGCTTGAGTCGGGACCGGAGTCGGAGTTGAAGTCGGGATCGAGGTCTGAATCATAGACAAATTTGAGGTCGGGGTCGGGGTCATAATTGGAGTAGGGGTCGGGGTCGTCGTCTGAGTCGGAGTCGGGGTCATCGTCTTCATAGTCGAGGTCGGGGTCGTCAAAATAGGATCCTGATTCAGGATCAGGTTTGGGGCCAAAGTATGCATTTGTAAGAGCTGAGTCATCTGGGCACTCAACTCGGCTATAGTTGGTTGAGAAGGAGAGAAGGAGTCGGTGGTGCTACCTTCATGAGGGATGAAAAAATCATCAACCCCATAGTGGCGGCGAGGGTTTGAAACTAGAGTCAGCAATTTCAAGATCGCCGCTTTGATACCATGCTAAAATATAAAAACTATGAGAGAATATTTGTTTGTGAGAATTTTCTGTGTCTTCTTCTCCTTGTAGGAGGTCATATTTATAATACAACGAAACCTGAATGGGTAAGTAAATAATAAATTCCTAAATCTATTTACAGTAGGAAATCAGGAATTAAAGTAAATCACTTACAAGTATAATAGGAATTCTTGGTGTGTAAAGAAAGTAAGTCAATATCCACAAGTCACGCCAACAATGAGTATCTCTTCTTATTGGTTCAGTTATGGCATGGTACGTACAAGTATGAACCATGACTAATTCATACGAAATAACCCATTTTAGACCTTATGTCTTTTAGAACTTTAGTTATGTAACAAGCTGGCCATTGTCTTCCAGCTTGAGATAAGTTTTGGAGAAGAAAATAGCTTGAGGGAACTTTAGTTAAGTCAAGTTATTTGGTTTCTTAGTTAATTTGTTTCACTTCGTGCTTAGCCTTTTATCATGATTAGCTTTTCTCTGTTTAAACCTTTGCTGGTTATGGTATTTATTGGTTCTGAACTATTATAAGCACTGTTCTTTTATCATTGTTTCAATTCATAAATACATATATCGAAACACTTCTATAGTAACTTGGAATTAGAGTTCATTTGTTGTTGTTTCTTTATTATCTGGCGATGTACTTTGCATTCTAAATTATTGTTATTCCTAGGGGTGGGCATAAAAACCGATAAACCGATCAAACCGACCGAACCAAACCAAACCAAACCGAAAAATAAGGTTTTTTTGACCAAACCGAAAAAGTCAACGCTGGACCTGAACCGAACCGTTATTTAATTATATATGCATTTGACACATGGCGTTGTCTCATTGGCTTAAATAAGAACTTTGGGTGGGTCTGCTTGCACTATATTAGAACCTCTCTCAATTATTTGTTTATTATTTTTTCAATAACCCTATCAGACTCTCTCTCACACTCACTCGGCCGTCTCTCTCTCTCTCTCTCACTCACTCACTCACTCACGAAACGAAACCCTATTTCTCTCCCGATCTGAGACTAACCCTCACCTCATCGGCCGCCGTCGGTGCGCGCTCTCTGTCTCTCTCTCGACTCGTCCCTTGGCTCTCTCCCACTCTTCACATCTTTAAGTCTCTTAGAGTCGCGCGAGACTCATTCTCTTTCTCCAAACCAAACCAAACATCATCCAATTTTATTGGTTTTTGGAGCGAATCCTTGTAAATTCTGGAGGGCTCTGGTTCATTCTAAGGTAATTTGTATGTATTTGGTTTGAATTCTTAGTTGTTTTCATTTTCCCTAATTTAGTAGATTATTAGGGTTTTGAAATTTTGGTATTCTGTTGTAATTAACACAATTTGTTCTTAATTTTGCAGTAGTTGTGCTTAGTCTCTGTGGGTTTGGATTAATAGGCAAAATTGAAGGTATAAATATTTCTGTCTCAATCTCTATGGGATACGATTTATTGCATCACATGACTCCCAGACCATACTTTATGATTTGTATAATCTTTACATAGAGAGACTCGTACACCTCCATCATCTTTACATGACAGTTTTTTGTTTCCCATACTCAATTTCATACTTTTGTTCGCAGGCATTCTCTTATTATCCCAAAATCTCATTTTTGTTCGTTGAAAGCCACACCCCCAGATGTAAGTATATCCTATTGATACAATCAGTTTGCAATGGGTCTGTATGAATGTCATGAATCTATTGCTAGATATTATGAAATATGAGTATTGATTGCCTTCATATGTTATGCATTAGATGATATTGATGAGAAGAATTTCTTGATATGCATATGGACTAGAGTTTATGATCTGGGTTCTTCTCCCAAAAGTTTGATTACAAACCCTTGGCTGTCTGAGCACTCTTAATCTGTTTTCTATTATCTTCCAATCTGTAGTTTTGCAAAACCCATAAAAAATTTCTCAAATTTATTGGCTTTTTTTTTGCTGTAAAATTGTTCTTGTTTGGTAGGGTTTATATGGCAGTATGGAGCTTATGATGATAATTTTTAAATATCTTAGCGGATTTCAGTGAGACCTTAGGGTGAATGATCTGATTGTTACACACACTGAGGCTCAAATTTTAATTATTTTTCCTTCAAATTTTCACAGTAGTTTTGGTTTGGTTTAAAGCGTGCAAATCTTGATTTGTTGGGTTGTGGTTTGCGATGATGAGATGAAACACTGGACGTGTTTTGGGCAGTGGACAAGCTCATTTGGTATTCTTTATTCTTTGATTACAATTGGACGTGATTCCATTACATTCATTAAGCAACGAAACCCTGAAAGGATCTCTCTCCCTCTCTGTATTCTTTGATTCATTTGGTAGAAACCCGTTCGTTTTTAGAGGCAAAAGAAGCATTGTGAAGTGGGCATAAGGTAGAAACCCGTTTGTTTTTCAAAGGTTTAGATTCTGTCATTTTGTGCAGAACTAATCATTTCCTGCTCTGATATTCTATAGTTGTGATATTTGATCAGGATGCAGGTTTGACACTTTGTCGAATTGGAACAATGATGATGGAGAAGCCATGGGAGCTGCAAAACATGTTTTGTTTGCAGCTCTATAAGTATATTTGAATCCGATTATTTTCTTATTTTTATGTGTTCTAACTCAAATTGGTTTGATTTATTTTATTATATTTTGTAGAAATGGGGAGTAAAACATCCATGACAAATTTGAATAAGACTCTTCCTTCTTAGTGTGATTAAGATATGTTGGAAGGTATTTTTATTGCATCTTATTTTAATTATGATTTGTTGATGGTGAAACTTTGTGTTAAAAAGTGTTGTGTAGGTTGCTTTGTGAAGGCTTTTGGAAGAATGGATGCAGCAGATTTTTTGCAAGGATATTATCTCTATGTGTATTTTTGTGATGGGTTGTAATCTTTAATGTCATAAGTTTAATTTGGTTTGTGTATTATTTTTTGTAATGGTTTGTAAGAGATTATATTTCCTTTCCTTGGTTGGTTGGTTGAATTGAATGTGTGTATGTGAGATTTATTTAGTTTAGAAACTTAGATTGGAATGATGGATTTTTATAGCTTGAATTTACATAATTTCAGGTTTTGAAAGAGAAGTAAAAAGTGTTTTGGGCTTGTTCATAAGAATTTAATAGGTTTTGGCAATTTGACAAAAAAAAAAAGGGTTTTGGCTGAAAGGAAATCGGATTTGGGCTTTGTTTTACTAAAAAAATATGATTTGGGCTTTTTTTGGCCCAAAATAAATAAGATTTGGGCTTTTGGAAAATTGAAAAAATGGGCCCAAGCCCAAACCGAGAAGAAGCCAGAACCGACCCGAGACCCGAGCCCATTTCCGGTTCGGCTCATTTTCGGGTTTCATCCTAGACCCGACCCGACCCGAGAACCGAGCTCTCCTTCGGTTTGGCTCGCGGGTCGGCCAAAATTTGACCCGACCCGAACCGTGCCCAGGCCTAGTTATTCCGTTCCTTGAATTTCACAGGCACTGTTCGACTAGTGTTCAAAAAGGGCTCAAGTGAGTGGGGCTTCAGATCATTTATGCCTTGTAGTGAGCTTTATGATTGCAGCGCAGGTTATCTTGTGAATGATATATGTATTGTTGAAGCCAAGGTTCATATCCCAATTAAGAGTCAAGACCATGGACCTGGCGTTTCTGCAACTATCAGGTCCTCAATTAAGAAAGAACAGAAATGGTTGGAGCCTTCAAATGTGAATTCTGTGCAAGTCCCAGACTCTTTAGTTGCACCTAAGACACCTTGTTCTGAACTGGTGCCTGCTTTGCAAGATACGCCAGGTTCTGGAAAAGCTTTTATTGTTAACCCTACTAATAATAGCCCTTTTGAACCTTCTCTAAACAAGGTACCTATGGAAGTCCCCACCGACCTATCAGCCTAACATGTGGATTTTAAGGGTTTTGGACGGATAGGGAAAGTTTTTCTTCCACTACTAGAGGAAATGGCATCCTTCATTGATTCAATGCCAACTGAAAAGTAGTAATTTGTTTGCTAACTCTGCATTCAATGCTTTGGGACGAGTGCTGTATTTTCTCAAGACTACAAAGGTCAAGGATATGACACAGGAATCTTGTGAACGCCTTTAGCTTTTCTGGGAGGAGCTTGAGACCTTCAGATTTGACTTGGGATGGCTGGAGCCTCGAGTTCAATATGCCCTTGGTGTGAAGAGATTGGTGCAAAGGGCAGGAAGAAGGAAGAGGCTAAGAGAAGATGTAGATGATTTGGAGAATGAAATTAAGAGGCGGAAGCACAATGTACTTGTTTTGGAGACTGAAGTTCAGAGGCAGAGGGCTGCACTTGCTGTTGCAGAGGTAGTAGCTAAGGGAGACTTGGCAGAGTCCGGTTTACTTGTTACTAAAGTTCCTGTTCCCCCTGTTTCTCTGCTAATTTCATGACATGTGGCAAGCCACTTAAAACCACTTAACTTTGTTTACTCTTTTTGCTTTTCTTTTTTTTTCTTTTTTTTTTTTGCTTTTTCTGCCTGTTATGCCCCTTTCTCTCTTCTTTCCCCCTCCCTCCGTCGTCTCCTCTCCTCTCCTTCCTTTTTTGTTCTCTTTTCCAGACCTCCACCTCAACATTTTCTCTCTCTCTCTCTCTCTCTCTCTCTCTCTCTCTCTCTCTCTCTTCTATTTTTTTTTTTGCTTTTGCTTTTGCTTTGCTTTTCTTTTTCTGTCATCTCCTTTTTTATTTCTTTTTTTAGTTTCTCCTTCACCCCCTTTTTCCCTACCTTCTCTTCTCATTTCCGCTCATTTTTCCCTTACCAGCCCAAAATAACACATGGACTCGAGCTAAAACACCAGCTCTAAACCCTCTTCGTCTGCTCTCGCCTTCAACAACGAAGCCAAAATCTTCGCTGGTCTTCAACAAGGCAAATCTTCGATCGTAGTTAAATCTTCATTCGTCTTCAAAGATTTGTCTTCGCTGTCGATAAACATGCAAGAGCCTTTTTCAAATTGTGTTTTGACATGGACAGTGAACTATCAGTTGTGCTGTTTTTACCCAGTACCAATTGATTGTTAACTAGCATTTCTTTATTGGGAATTTGGACTTTGATCATTGAATCTCAAATGTGTTCCTTTCTTCCCTCGCCACTTTTTTGAGAGAGAGATGAGAGAAAAAGAAAAATAAAGCAAAAGCAAAAAAAAAAAAAAAAAAAAAGAAGAAAGAAAGAAAAAACGTGGTGGTGGAGATCTGGAAAAGAGAACAAAAAAGGAAGGAGAGGAGGGGAGAAGGAACGAGAAAAGAGAGAAAGGGGCAGAACAGGGAGAAAAAGCAAAAAAAAATAAACAGTAAAAAGAAGCAAAAAGAGTTAATAGAGTTAAGTGGTGTTAAGTGTCTTGTCACATGTCACGAAATTAGCAGGGAAACAGGGGGCCACAGGAACTTTGGTAACAGGTAAACCGAACTGGACTTGGCAAAGGTGGAAGAAGACTTCAATGGGATTGACATGGATAGTGAGATGGGTTATGAGAGGCCTTAGTCTTAATGGGGAGTTTTCTCCAAGATCCGAGTACGATTTATAGGAGGCATATCTGCAATATATATTTACCACTTGCACGACTAGGAATTTTGAAACTTATGCAACGCTTGAATTAGCTGTCTGTACGTTATATAATGTTAAGAATTATGTAAAAATCTTGTAGTTTCTTTTGAAGAGTGGTCTAACTTATTGAGGTTGCAGTTCTCCTTTGTCATCTTTTGTTCATTGCATGATTTATCATTTATTCACTTGAGCTATATATTTGCAGAATATAGTTCCATTTTATTTATTTATTTTTATTAGTAGAGTAATTAGAACCAAATCGAACCAGCCCCCTTGAAAATACCCAAATATATTAAAAACTTCTACACTAGAGGGAGTTGAAACCTGACCAATAATTGCACACCACATCAACTTTCC
Organism: Prunus persica; assembly: GCF_000346465.2. Classification (NCBI taxonomy): domain Eukaryota; kingdom Viridiplantae; phylum Streptophyta; class Magnoliopsida; order Rosales; family Rosaceae; genus Prunus; species Prunus persica. The sequence goes on from NC_034010.1 coordinate 6,478,434, forward strand.
ACTGTGGTACGCACACTTCTTGTTATATATTTGTACGACGAGGATATTTAATAGCATTTTATTATGAAAAGGACGTCATTCGGCTATAATTTTCCTAAATCTATTGTAGCATGTGAAAACTTTGTCTTGGAAGAGGAAAATGGTTCAAAAGTCATCAATTTGCTCATTGCATTCAAAATTGATTAATGACATATTTGGTACCACCATACATTAAAGTAGTCACTACCGTCAAATTCTTTTAATATTTTGTCGAACTTGGTTATGTGACTCATTTTTTAAGGGTATGTGATTAAAAATATATCTAAAGGTGCAATATGCAGCACTTAATCTGTGTTTTCCAGTGAGAGAAGGTGCATCTACACCTCCTTGTGCCTTAATAGATCAGCCAATACATATGCATATCAATATCTATAGATTATTTCAAGCATAGAATGAGAAAAGGTAAATAAATAAAAAAAACATGCGCAATATAATGAAAATGTTGCACTAATTTGAGAGTGGTTTATTTGTTGGGCTTAACCACATGGCCCTAAATTTAGAGGGTTTTTTTTTTTTTTTTTTTTTTTTTTTTTTCGGACTTACCCCAAATTTAGGGTTGGGGCATAAAATTCCGATACTGCGCATTAGGCCAAGTCCAGTTTTGTTTTTTTTTTTTTTTTGGTTTGTTTTTTTTCATCATATTATTTCAAGCATCACGTGAAGAGCTAGCTAGCTGGCTAACCTTTTGCGGACAGGTTGAGTTATCAGTGATAATGAAATAGTGGAATCCAAATTTACACTAAAATGGTTAAAAGATACTCAGACCACCATGAATGTGATTTGCATGGAATTAGAAATATCTTAGCTGCCTAGCCCTCCGAGGACTCAGGCAGGGCTTTAATTGGCTACAATACATTTAAGACATGCCAATGTTATTTATGGGCCTTCAGAGCAGGACTCTCTCTCTCTCTCTCTCTCTCTCTCTCTCTCTCTCTAGCATAGCCATATCACATAATTTTTTTTGGGTTTTTTTTTTCTTATTTATTCAAATACTATTGTCAATGATATTTCAACCAAACTTTATCTTTTTTTACTACAAACTCATACACTCACACATAAAGAACAAAAAAGTTTATGCACACGTGTCAAATTCTAAGTAAAAAATGCTCGTTATACAGCCAAGTATTTTCCTTTAGTTTTATATATAGAAATCCTTTAAAACATTAAAGTCTAAGTATTCTTCAAACTTAAGTTATAAGTATTCTTCAAACTTAAGTTAAGTCCTTTACTCAGCAAAATCATTTTAAAACTTTAAAAGAATATCAGAGAAATTTTGAAAAAAAAAAAAAAAAAAACTCTATCAGTATGTTTTTTAAATAATACAAAATAAAAAGCACCAGTTTGACCATAAAAAGTAAAAATAAAAACAAAAACGTCCCATACCGGACAAATAAAGTTGGAGCCTTTCACTGGAAGTTCAAGTGCCACTGTGGTAGTGCTGTGGCTTTGTTGGGTTTTTCCAATTTCTTTTCATCCAAACTCTCTGTCTCTCTCTCTCTCGGATCGTAGGCTTGTAGAGTGGAAAGAAGGCAAGTCTCTCAAGTCTCAAACATCGTTCGTTTAGTGTGATATTACTTGGCGTTATGGGCACTATTTTTATTTTTATTTTTTGGGTTCTGATTTATGGGTTTTATTTGGAATTGTTGTCACTTTAGAATGAAGAACAAAAAGGAAGAGGAAGATGTTGTGTCTGGGACATTCACATGGGTCATCGACAACTTCTCTAAGCTCAAGACCGACAAACATTACTCTGACGTTTTCACCATCGGTGGCTTCAAATGGTACGTTTTATTTTATGTTGCCATTCCTAGAAGACCCATTTGTTCTTTATTTTTTTTTTGGGGGATCTGAGAAAAAATCAATCTTCAAAAATGGCATTTTGAAGCTCAAATCGTAAAAGGAAAGTTTTGATGTAGCTATTGCTTTCATTCAACCATGGCTGTTTAAGTAACAAGCACAAGTATCAAACTTGGCCCATAATTTCTGTTACTGAGATTTTTACTGGGTTTGGTTGGTTTTTTATCAGGCGGATCCTTATACGTCCAAAGGGGTCACACGACCCTGAATCTGATGTCGTAGACCAGTTGTCCATATATTTGGGTGTTGCAGATGCTTCAACATTGACACCAGGGTGGGCTAGATATACACACTTTAGCTTCACCCTGGTTAATCAACTTGACAGCAGCAAGTCAAAAATAAAGCAGACACAGGGTATCTCTTTGCTCTTCATGTTCTCTGTTTTCTTGTCATTTATAATTTTTTGTTTTGTTTTTTTAAATTTATGTAACTTTGTCATCAAACAATATTCTCTTAATCGTTGTTTTTACCTGATTAATTACCTGGTGATGGGCTTTGCATTCTTAACTATGGCTTTTGTGTTCCTTGATATTTTTCTTTCACAGGCATTGCGAAAGAGTTCAAAGAAGAAAGAAGGGAGTGGGGCTACAAATCGTTCATGCCTCTTTGCGAGCTTTATGACTGCAGTGCAGGTTATCTGGTGAATGATATATGTATTGTTGAAGCCAAGGTTGATATCCCAATTAAGAGTCAAGACCATGGACCTGGCGTTTCTGCAACTCTCAAGTCCTCAATTAAGAAAGAACAGAAATGGTTGGAGGCTTCAAATGTGAATTCTGTGCAAGTCCCAGACTCTTTAGTTGCACCTAAGACACCGTGTTCTGAACTGGTGCCTGCTTTGCAAGATACGCCTGGTTCTGGAAAAGCTTTTATTGTTAACCCTACTAATGATAGCCCTTTTGAACCTTCTCTAGGAAATAATGTTTATGCAACTTTGGAGTCCACAAAGAAAGAACGTAAAGGGCAGGAATCTTCAAACATGACTTCTGTGCAAGCTGCAGACTCTTCACCAGCACCTAAGACACCATCTTTTGAACGGAAGCCTCCTTTCCTGGGTCCACCTAGTTCTGAAAAAGTTTGCAATGAGCTGACTGGTGAGCTTATGGAATTTATGGGTTTAGGAAAAATAGAGAAAGCTTTTGTTCCACTGCTAGAGGAAGTTTGTTCGTTGCATCCTTCGTTGATCGAGTGTCTACATAAGAGAAATCGTAAAGTTAGTGAATGTGCATTCACAGCTTTGGGGGAACTCTTGCATTTTCTGAAGACTACAAGGGTGAAGGATATGACTGAGGACGCCTGCGTGCGCCTTCAAAGTTTATGGGAGGATGTTGAGATGTTCAGGTTTGACTTGGCGTGGCTGGAGCCTCATGTTCACTCTGCTTTGGATAAGAAGAAGTTCCTGGAAAGGGCAAGGAGAGTGAAAAGACTGAGAGAAGATGTGGATATTTTGGATAGTGAGAAGAAGAGGCGGAGTGCTGCTCTAGCTGTTACAGAGGCAGATCTTGAGGTGGCAAAGAGAGACTTGGCTAAGGAGGAAGAGGGCTTTGTGGAGACAGATATGGATAGAGAGCTAGGTTATGGGATGGCTTCGCCTTATTATAGAATTTTATGTTAGATATGACTTGTAGGACAGGTAAATGAGATAGACATGGATAGTGAGCTAAGTTATGGGAACCGTTAGCCTTATTTAGAATTTCATCTTAGATATGAGTTGCAGGACAGATATGGGCGACACATATTTGAACTTGTATGACAGGTTTGTTAGCCCCATCAACTCCCTGGTATGATCGATTAGGCAGGATTGCGGAGTTAATGGGTACTATGCCTTCGTTCAAGTTATGGACTTGAATTTGCTTTTGTCAAAATCGCATAGTTTGGGACATGTATAGTCTCCTTCTATTGATGGACATGTTGTGGGATCCATTCAACGACTTAAGAGCCGTCTACTTTTGAACTCGTCATTAATAGGCCTTTCTTAAAAAATTAGATAATTTTGTAAACCATTAAGGCATCTAGTTGGGTCCAACTGTTATAAAAATTATAGTTTTCCTTTTGTCGTAAAAGCCAAAAACAACCCTTTATAATATAATTAATATATAAAACAAATTGGAAAGTCTTTTAAGGTAAAGTAAAATTAAATAAACAAATAATAGGTAAATAAAAGTAAAATAAATTAAGGTTATGGAAGTAAGCTTGGTATGGCGAAGCACGTCAAAGACTTTACGACGCTGTCCTAAAGCCTTTGTAGCGTCTCTATGTGCAGGTACTGACGGTCTATACGATTCTAGGAGACAGAACCCTAATTACGATTGTCTTCTTTGCCAAACCACATCAGAAGAAAAAGCACATCAGTAAGGAGAAAGCAACCACGTAGAGAACCACACCAAGGAATCAGTGCTGGCGTCAGACACTGCCTCTGGTCACAACACCAAAATCAAGCCACGCAAGATTCAAAGCCAGACCCCAACCCATGCAAGGCCCTGGAGATGACAAACTAAAGAAGAAGGATGATGGAGAAGACTGGAAAGAAGCAAGACAACGCAAACCCTAGGTTTTTTGCATGGCTCTCCTCGCATACGAGAGAGCGACCTTTGGTTCTACTTTAGGGAGCTTTAGTAATATACCCAAAATAGGGGCTATAATTATAAAAAAAAAAAAACCCTACATAGAATGCACTTTAGAAACACACCCAAAAACCATTTACTACATATGAAATTAGTAGTGAAGTTCCTATAAATTACATCTCTGCCATTGATTAACTTAAAACAAGCCCAACACAAAATTCCCAAAAGAACCCAAAACAAGCACAGCGAGCCCATATTAGATTTTTTTGAAAAAATCCAAACTTAAAATAAAATAAATAAATAAAATCACGAAAATCAAGGGTCTGTCCCCACGACCCTTCATTCTCCATCAAACCTTCGCAAACCATATCATAGAAGTACATTGTTAATACTATGTCATAAAAGTATATTGTTAATACCATGTCATAAAAGTGCATTGTTAATACCATGCTATAGAAGTATATTGTTAATACAATTTCATAGAAAAACATTCTTAATACAATTTCATAGAAAAACATTGTAAATACCATTTCATACAAAAAATTCAAAAAACCCTAACAAGAGATTCAATATCCTTTGCTGCCACCTCCAATTGTCTATAGTTTCACCAGATACAATCGCAAAGGCAAAAGGAAATACCTTTACAAGAAAAAAAAACACACTGTTAATACTATGTCACAGAAGTACATTGTTAATACTATGTCATAGAACTATTTTCCTAGTAAAATCACATTTTGCATATCATAAACTTCAAGTGCATAGCCATATATAGAGCAAAATATAGAGCGTGCTTTGTTACTGAAAATCTGTTAATACTATGTCATAGAAGTACACTGTTAAAACTATGTTATATAAATCAATTCAGTTGCAGGATATGAACAGTATAACATATGTTCATACCACTTACTGGAAGTTAACAACTGCTCATACGACTTACAGATAACAAATTGTATACTACAAATCAACTTACTAGCTTGTTGAAATTTACAAAAGTCATATATTAGACCCACAACCACCCAAAAAGCCAAAATTGGCTTGTTGCAAACCTCAAAAGGTGCCGCCACCAACATTGGTTCCACTTACTCGCTCAAACTTACCATGTCCATCTACCTATATAAGCACAACACAGACGACATTGTCAAGCCTTTAAAAGTTAAATATATGAAGCTAATTCAGTAACTAAAGTATCTGATTTTTACTATGAGAATACCTTGATCATACTGACACCAGAAGCAATATTAACAAGCATATAGGGATATAGATAATCATGGTCAATCTGCACAAATTCCTTTTGACCATCCATGTATGTGAATGCTTCGGTGTGAACTGCCTACTTAAATAACAATCAAAATGTGAATGTTATTGTCAGGCAAGGAACTCATAATGAAAAAAAGAATGTTAATGATATTGTCACCAGTTCTGTAATTGAAACAATGCAAAGGGATTTTTTTTTTTTTTACTCTTTTAATGGATCTATATTCCACATAAGCCATATATTTCAGTATCCTAAAGAATCATAAATATCTCTACAGAAGTAGCTGAATTTTGCAAGTTTCACATTTTATGACTCATCCACATTTCTTGTGCTTCTAAAACAAAAAAACAAAAAAAAGTTACTTCCTCTCATCTTGAGCACGTTATTGCCAATCCCAACCCACACATCCTATGCAACACATGACAGGACTTAAGAAAGGCACCAACTTGTACATAGCAATCTATGTATGTGGTATTAGGATCCCACCTTAAGCAGAAAATTTGATCCAGCCACAAGACAGTCCATTTCATCTTCCTTATCAAGACAAATCCCAAGCTTTTTCTTAAAGAGATCCGCGTACTTGTATGCCCCACCACCTATGGCCTTCTCACCATTGTCACAAGTTAATACATTCGCATACTCCAAAAGCACATTCCACAATCATATAGTACGGCCAAGGTAAACAATCATTTTTCCCTTAATAGTGCACTTCTCCCCGGCTGGAGCCCCATGTTTCTAGAAGCCTGAAATAATCTACAACCATAAGCACATAACCCAGAAGTAGCAGCTTGAAATGATGTAGAAAGTTTGGTCTCCTAGTTCGACAACACCAAAACTAAATGAATTAAAACATATGTTATACCTAACTGATAGGCTTTGGTCAAACATAGAGCCAATAGTATGAAAACTGAATTTGGTTAATATTACAGAGAACAGTCCTAGGAATGTAGGAAAGACATGCATCCTCTCTGTAATGTATTCACTAATTTGTATTTTTGGTGCCCTTAAAGAAAGAAAGGACTAAACATCAACCAAGGCAAATATGCCTATCATGACTAAGGAACAAATCAATTGGTTTCCTTCCATATTGAAATGATCATAAACCACAACATAAAAGTTAACATGTTCAAATCTCTAACCTAAGCCATACAAACTAAGTCGTTGAATTTAAAATGTTCACAAGCCAAACGCAAACAGAAAACACAACAATTCATACAACAAAACTAGAAAATATTGAAATGAGCAATCAACATAAGAATAAACAATGAAAATACGTACATCAGAGGTGTCATTGATGAGCTCACAGAGAAAGATCTCCTTGCTGCTGTAAAAGGTGTTGATGATCAAACTCAGAAGCTGGTTGCTCTCATGGATCAGGACCTGAGTCCAGCTTCTGAGTTGTAAAACGACTTTGTCGAGTTCGGCGTATCCCGCTCTTCAAAGAAGAGCTTCTTCAATGGCGGCCGTAGAGAGGAAGAGGAAGCAGAAACCCCTTTGGCTATGGAAAAAGCATCGTAGTCGGCATCTACGAATAAGAGATCCGAGTTGAAAATCTGGAACATAGGACAGATCTGGCCATTTTGGAATATATCGTCAGTGGGAATCGGCGATCCATCGGGGTTAGTGCATGTGAAAGAGAAATCAAGTAGAAATTCAAGTAAATTAAGCAAAAATCAAAAGGAAAATAACGAATTGAAGAAGATGGAACAAACCTGCAAAGGAAATGGAGGCATCGACGGCGAGAACACGTGTGAGGCCACCAACGTAACGGAGATTGTCGTCGGTCTTGTGTTGGTCCATGGCTTTGAGACTGTTTGGTTTACTTTGAAGGCATAGAGAGGGAAGAAGGGAGAGAATAGAGGAGAGATGGTGGTTTGAAGCAGGAGAGGGGCTTGAGGCTTCAAACCTGAGGGAGGCTTGGGCTTCAAACGAGATCCAAAACTAATTTAATGCTAAAAAGGATAATAAAGATATTTCATCTTATTAATTAAATTAAAAAATATACAATTGTTGAATTTTGGGTGTGTTTCTATGTTTAAAATAGTGTAGGGTATATCTATAGTTTCATGTCTAGGAATGAGTGTTTCACTAATTTTGTGTATACTTTAGTTATAAACAAGGCATGGAAATACAACATATTTTTTTATTCATAGATAATGTACAAAATAGGCTTTATGTGATGATAACGCTGCACGATTTTATGATATCCTTACTCCACAAAATTTTGTTAGCTTCTCTACATTTTCAAATATCAATTAAAGCCAATGAGGTGTTGCCCAGTTTAAAAGGATATTGACTTGCAAACTAGTGGTATCAAGTTTGAACCCTTATGGGAAAGCCTCATTCCCTTGTAGTTATTATAATTTAACCTTAGAAAAAAATCAAGTAAGTTTTTTGTTCAAAAGAAAAAAATCAATTAAAACCTTAGAAGCACTTTAAAAATGAACTTATTATAATTTAACCTTATTGCCCAAAGCAAATTATGTCTTAACGCAATAGTTTCAGCTTGTAATACAAGACCCATAACCAATAGGAAAACCCTTATGACAAACAAACAATGCTAACATTTCCTCTAGAATCCCTTATGACAAAACTGGCAGCTGTTTGTCTATTATTCTTAACAAAACATTTTTTTTTTCTCCTTATTATAATTGAGGACACATATCATTGATATTATTAAAATACCAAAATTGCCCACAAGATCTATTAATATTTTAAACAAAATTTAAGTTGCTACACAAAAAAAAGTTTCCTTTTGTTATAAAAATAACCTGGAATATGTATGAATATTGAGCTGCACGTAAAGTAGATGAGACACAACATTTAACGAGGTTCGGCTATGCCTACGTCTTCGGAGAGCAGCAGCAGTAACTTTTTCACTATATAAAATAATAGGACTACAACTTTAGAGTTTACAATATGTGAGGCTCACTGAATTTTCTCTATCTTTCTTCTTCTCTCTTTTCTTTCTTCTTTTTCTCTTCTTTTCTTTCTTCTTTTCTCTTCTTCTTCTCTCTTCTTTTTCTCTTCTCCCCTTTCTTTCTTTTCTTCGTTGGTCACACTCCCCTTTACAATTGGTATGCCTATTTATAGGCTAATATTTAGGCAAAATACAGGGAAGGGAAGGTTCCTGGAAGATGCAAGGAAACTTCCTGAATTGATAAACCTGGAAGATGCAAGGAAACTTCCTGAATTGATAAATACAGGGAAGGAAAGTTCCTGGAAGATGCAAAGAAACTTCCTGAATTGATAAATACATGGAAGGGAAAGTTCCTGGAAGATGCAAGGAAACTTCCTCTGTGGGCTCCACCTTCAAACTTTTACAACACCTTTATCTTTTTTTTCAATTTTTGATGGCATAGACAGAAAGTTAATTTCAAAGCTAAATTTGAGAGAGAGTTAAAATTCAGGTGAAAAATTTGGGAACTTCTAAAAATGTAATTTGGCCTAAACAGACCCCATGTGGCATAGCACAGGACAGTTTTAAGTTAGACCCAGGAACAGAGGCAGAGACAGGAACTGCGGCAGTGCGCTCTCTCTCTCTCTCTCTCTCCCTGAAAGTCTCGAACGGAGAAATACCCAGCTATCAATGGAACATGCAAAGAGGTAAGAATGGTTTTTTGCTTCTGGGTTTCCTACCCAAATGTTCATGCATGTAGAAACTGCTGCTTGATTTTGATTTTTCTAACTAAAATTTCAACTTAGGCCAAAGACCGATTTGTTTACCATGTTTCTAGATCTGATTATATTTGGATTTCAGCTTGAGTTTTGCTTTCCTGTTCAAATTATGAATCTTTTCAGTGATGTGTAGCGTCGTTTGCAATATTGTCTTGCAGAGAAACATGTTTAGAGGGAGAAATTTGCTTTCTCTGAAAAAAACGAAATTGGGATTTAGACAACCATCAGAAGCATCCAAAAGTTGAAGAAAGAGAAATTAAGAACAGAAATAGTGGGTTTTGGTGGGTTTGTTGTGTTGCTTTGTAGATAAAAGGGTTTGTCATGGAAGGAGGGTCAAGCCACAATTTCATTCCTCCTTCAGCTGGTTTTGATAAGTCAAGGGTTTTGGATGTTAAACCTCTGCGTAGTTTGATGCCTGTGTTTCCAGGTGCGTCTCAAGCCCCACCCTTTCCATGCATGCCTCCCTTCGGCCAAACCCCTAATGGATATTCTCCATTTTACCCATTTCAACCACAAGGCTCTCAAACCTCACCTAATCTCAATAGTCCTTCCCCAATGAGGACACCAACGGGTCCCATGCCTGCTCCAATTCGGTCATATAGAGCCCCTGCGCCATCTGGGGCACTGCCCCATGACTTTCCGGAGGAGTCTAATGGAGAAAGAGGGTCATCAATGGGTGGGGCAGAAGATGACGATGGGTATTTTGATGCTCATCTAGGTTCTAGTTCATCACGAAAGAAGACCACGAAGGCTAGTTCATCTCGAAAGAAGAAAAAGAAAAGTGGAGATGGTGATTCATTAACAAACAATGGGTCGGGAGTGAACTTTGTTTCGGTTATGAGTCCATTTCAAGTTGAAGATGGTAATAGGGAGTTGGTTAACTATGTACTTGTGAATTTTGATGCACTGCGGAGAAGAATCTGCCAAATTGAAGATGCCAAGGAATCTAAAAATGGGATTATTAAGCGTGCAGATTTGAAAGCTGGTAACATTTTGATGACCAAAAAGGTTCGAACGAACATGAGAAGGAGAATTGGGGTTGTGCCTGGAGTTGAGATTGGCGACGTTTTCTATTTCCGAATGGAAATGTGTGCAGTGGGATTGCATGCTCCGTCAATGGCTGGAATTGACTACATGACTGGGAAGGGTGATGCTGAAAAAGATCCAGTGGCCTTAAGCATTGTCTCTTCAGGAGGGTATGATGATGACACAGAGGACAGCGATGTCTTGATATATAGTGGCCAGGGTGGGAATAATAACAACAAAGACAAGCAGGTGGCTGATCAGAAGCTTGAAAGGGGTAATCTTGCTCTTGAGAGAAGCTTGAATCATGGCAATGAAGTACGAGTTATTCGGGGTGTGAGAGATGAGGTTAATTCAACAACAAAGGTCTATGTCTATGATGGCCTATATAAAGTCCATGAGTCATGGACAGAGAGGGGGAAATCTGGTTGCAATATATTCAAGTACAAGTTAGTGAGGGTGCCTGGGCAGCCTGGTGCTTTTGCAGTTTGGCAAACTATTCGTAAGTGGAAGGATGGTTTTTCGTCAAGGGCTGGACTTGTTCTTCAAGATCTCACTTCAGGGACTGAACCTATACCTGTTTCCCTTGTAAATGAGGTTGATAACGAGAAGGCGCTGGGTTCTTTCACTTATTTTCCTAAACTCAAATATTCTAAATCTTTCACTTTAATGCCGCCTTCTTTTGGATGCAATTGCCATAATGCATGCCTCCCAGGTGATATGAATTGCTCTTGCATTCAGAAAAATGGAGGTTCTTTTCCTTATACTGGCAATGGGATCCTAGTCAGCCGAAAGCAATTGTTACATGAATGTGGTCCTACATGTCCTTGCTCTCCCAACTGCAAAAACCGAGTATCCCAAACTGGTGTAAAATTGCGCTTGGAAGTGTTTAAGACAAAGGATAGGGGCTGGGGCCTCCGGTCGTGGGATTCTATTCGGGCTGGTTCTTTTATTTGTGAGTATGCTGGTGAAGTTATTGATGAAGTGAAGTTAAAGCAGAAAGGGCATGCAGGTGAAGACGATGAATATATTTTTGACACAGGCCGTAATTATGACTCATTTAAGTGGAATTATGAACCAGGACTACTAGAAGAGGAGACTTCTAATGACATAAATGAGGATTACAACATCCCATATCGCCTAATCATAAGTGCCAAGAATGTTGGAAACGTATCACGGTTCATTAATCACAGTTGCTCACCAAATGTTTTTTGGCAACCGGTTCTATATGAACACAACAATCAGTCCTCTCTTCATATTGCTTTTTTTGCCATCAGACACATTCCACCTATGACAGAGTTGACATATGATTATGGCAATTCAAGCTCAAGTGAAGCTGACAATGACAATGGACCCCATTGGAAAAATAAATGCTTATGTGGATCATCAAAATGCCGGGGTTACTTTGGTTGATTGTGTAGGTTCCAAAACAGACAGCTACGGTGCCAAGAAACAGAATCCTGGCTAGTAAGTTTGGAACGTCATCATGTTTAAATGTTTTTGAACTTAGCGTACCTGTGACTTTGTTGTTGTTTATCTTTCAATGTGGGGTCGATGGTTTAGGTTCCAGAAACAGGCAATCATGATCCTGGTTGAAAAGTTTGGAATCTCCCTCATGTTTATACGTTTTTGAACTTTTATGTTGTTGTTTATCTTTCATTTTTAGTGGAGACATGCTTGCATAGCTTACTTTTCCTTCTATGAAATTGCATAGTTTACTTTCCCTTATATGGGTTATTTTTCCTATATAAAATCTCTCTGCATGCAAACTCATGAAACCCAACCATCTGGGATTGATGTGTTAGAAGGCTTATTCCAAGGATTCAAGAAACATTTTGTTAGCAATCTTCATGAATGCATAGGATATGGAAGTAATTGTCCCAGACTTCTGGTACTAAAACTGTCGATAGAAATTCTAGTCCGGAGGCTTTTACTTGTTAAGCATCCTTGAACACTTAAAGAAACAGTGTTTTGCCATTCACTGTTTAAATGTTTAATAAATAATGGATCATTTTGAAAGATAGAAAGGCCATTAGAGGGAATTCCAGTATGGTGAAGAAGGTTTCTGTAAAATAGCTTACGCGCGCCTTCAGAGAGAGGCTTGGTAAATATATAGCTACAAGGGTTTCTGGGGTTTGTACTGTAAGTAAAGTGTGAAAGGTGATGCCATAAATGGCAAAGAGTGGTTGGTTTTGAAGGAAACAAGTTGTCATACCAAATTGTTGAGACCAAAAGGTAAACACCCAAAATAAATTACTGATTTGGAAACCTAATGTGAGGGTTTCACATACTCATATAGATGGGATTGGGAGGAAGCATTCTCTAATAACCAGGAGTTGACATTATTTGAGAGGACACAAGGATTCAGGGCAGCCAAAACTATGGGGTTTTGGGCTTATATTTTTCGGTAATTTTTCTTTTCTAAAATTTGGATTGAGAAAGAGTCCGCGTGGTGCGCCTCTTCCCTTTGGTATGATGTGATATGTTTTTCTTTAATTAAAAAAAATTAAGAAGGTAAAGAAAAGGGTCACTAGGCAGGAGGTGAAGGCAGAAGATTGCCCACCCGGTAAGGTACTTTACTTGCTTACTTTAAAGAGTAAGGAAGGGAGGAACCTATGAAGAAAAATCATTATAGGTGCTTCAAATTACCCATTTGCTCAGTTGATGTACACATTACCTTATTCCATTTTCAACATTTAAGTAAATAAAGACATTTACTTAAGTTTACAATGTAAAAAAGGAAGTACCCCCATTTGGATTCAAATAAAAATACTAGAAAATCAAATTCTCACCAAATCAAAATCTGAAAAATCAGGGAAAAGAAACTCACAAAAAATATTCAGTAACCAGAAAAGCTAACGCGCCTCACGCGCTTTGAAGGTTTTCTCTGTTTCCTCACTTGTTTTGCGTGTGCTCAGGGCTGTGACTACAGCGGCCGTCGACGACGGTCTCTGTGATGCCGGAATTTGTTTTCTCTGCTGGGGTGGGTGGTTCCCTTAAAGATGGCCCTATTGCTGGTGAGAAAAGAGCTCGTACCCAGGAGATGTTGGATGTTGGCGGACTGGAATCGGACGAGCCGTCTCCCCCTCTTCCTCCAATCCCGATGAGTTTTAAGGATAAAGTTTCTGGGGATTTTGGTATGGCGGAGGATCAGTTGGTATTTAGCGATGATGATGTTGTGATTAAGCAAGGGTCAATTCCCTCAATACAATTCTCAGACAAAGTAAAGAGCTCTTTGTATCGGCCTTGGCGTTCTGCTGTAATTATTAAGCTCATGGGTCGTCCTTTGGCCTACACCTTTCTCAGATCTCTTCTTCTCCTGAGATGGGCACTTAAGGGTCCTATGAGCTTAATAGATCTAGAGAATAACTACTTCATTGTGAAGTTCCTTTATGAGGAAGATATGAGATATGTGCTCACTGGTGGTCCTTGGCAAATTGCTGGCCAATACATTGTGGCACAAAAATGGAAGCCTGGATTTAATGCGAAGGAGGAAAAGATCACCCATATGACTGCTTGGGTTCGAATTAATGGGCTGAACGTTGAATATTTTCGTGCTGATGTTATGGAAAAAATTGGAAATCTTGTTGGTGCTACGGACAAGGTGGATGCTCATACTCTCAGTCAAGCTCGTGGTAAGTTTGCTCGAATTTGTGTTGAACTTGATTTGGCTAAGCCTCTTACCCCATTCATTGAGATTGAAGGCCGTACTTATGGGGTTGTGTATGAGGGAATTAATTTGGTTTGCTTTGAATGTGGATGTTTTGGGCATGGGAGAGATTCTTGCCCTATTATTTTGCAAGCCAAACACCAGGTTCCAGAGTCAGATAATGCTGATTGTATGGAGGATATTTCTACTGTACAGGTTAATATGAATTTAGGTACTGCTACAAAGGAGGCTGAGGTTCCAGCAAAGATGCACGGGGAGTGGATGTTGTTGAAGCCAAGGAATTTTAGGAAGAATAGCATGAATGATGTAGGGAAGGGTGCTGAGCTTAGCAAGGGGAATACAAAGAATACTGGTACGAAAGCTATTAGTCCTGTCTTTGGTTCTCGTTTCAATATGTTGACTGAGGAGGTTGGCAGAGAAGAGGATATGGAGGGATCTCCTCCTGTTATGACTAGTGATTCTAGTTCCAAAAAACAGGGATCTTTTGCTAATACTTATTCTACTAAGGCAAAATGTGCTGGGGTGAAATCTGCTTCCTCTCGTGACTCTGGCACATGGGTGTTTAAAAAACCTCTCAAGGACATTTCCAATTCCGTGGTCGCTAACTCTAGTGGTGGTGGTGCTAAAAGTGGTTCTGTTTTAAGGAGGCCTTGGAAGAACAGAGCTGGGGCTAAATCTTTCTCTTGTCATGATATTGAACCTGTGGGGCTGCAAGTCAAGGGCTCTGATGTTCAAGATGATGTTCGGGGGAAGTTTTCTTTTAATTTGGGTGGCTCTATTTTTCCAACGTTGCCTTTGGGTAAGGGAGGTTTATTTTTTGGTCATGATCCTCCTGATATCAGTAAGATGGGAATTAATGAGGTTGAGCCTTCCAATGCGTGTGATATGGATCATCAGGGTAATTTCTCTGAACATTATGAGTCTGATACTGGACTGGAAGCTGATAGCTCTTTTGAGCATGATGGTCTTGAAGCCGTTGAGGCTGAGCATGTGCAGATTTAGGTTTGTACCTAATATTACCCCTCATTATTATTATTTTATGATGAATATTATTGCTTGGAATGTTAGAGGTGCTGGTAAAGATAGGTGTGCTAGTACTGTTAAGGACCTAAAAAAGGCATATGCCATTGATGTGTTTGCTATTCTCGAGCCTCGAATTAGTGGCCCTAGGGCTCTAAGGGTTGCCCAGAGTTTGGGTTTTTCTCATTACCATATTGTTGATGCTTTTGGTTTTTCTGGGGGTGTTTGGTTGTTATGGAATGGGAATTCAGTTTCTCTTCAAGTTGTTGCGCACTCTAGCCAATCTATCACTGCATTAGTAACTTTGAGGAATCATAGGTGGCTCCTCACTATTGTTTATGCAAACCCTTGCCCTGGAATTCGAGAAGCTTTGTGGAAGTACTTTGATGGTCTTATTGAAGCTTCCAATCTGCCTTGGCTTGTTCTAGGTGATTTTAATGATATTGTGAGTGTGGATGAGAAATGTGGGGGTAATTTAGACCAAGGTGGTAAAAAGTTTGTTGAGTGGATTGATCGTAACCATTTGGTTGACCTGGGTTTCTCTAGGGCAAAGTTTACTTGGTGTAATAAAAGGAATGCTGAAGGAATTATTTGGAAGAGGCTTGATAGGGGCCTTTGTAGTATTGATTGGTGTCTTCTGTTTCCTGAGGCTCACCTCCTTCATCTTCCTAGGGTGAACTCGGATCACTGTCCTATTTTGGTGCGCCTTGACTCCAAACATTATCCTAATAGAGCAAATGTGCCTTTTCGTTTCCAAGCCATGTGGATGTCTCATCCTGATTTTAAGGAATTTGTTACGAACATTTGGAGTTCTGGTGATGGTCATGCTGTGCACAGATCAGCTAGGCTCGTGGCTCCGCTTGGCATTTGGAATCAGCGGGTTTTTGGGTGTTTATTTAAAAAGAAAAGGCATCTATTAGCTAGACTTGCAGGAATTCAAAAGAAGCTTTGTCATGAGCATAATCCTTTCCTTAGTGAGCTTGAGGTTGAGCTTACTAAAGATTACAATTTACTACTAGATCAAGAAGAGACTTTTTGGCTGCAAAAGTCCAGGAATACCTGGCTTAAAGAAGGGGACAGGAATACTCAGTTCTTCCATCTGTCTACAGTTGTTAGGCGAAGAAGGAATAAGTTGGAAGGGTTACATGATGATTTTGGGGATTGGATTACTGAGAAACAGAGCATGAAACATATTATTGTTAATTATTTTCAAGGGTTGTTTTGTGCTTCTGATATGGTTGGTGACTATGCTTTGCTTCCTCAGTTGTATCCTAGCCTTGAAGAGGCTGATCTTGAAGGTCTTAGTTGTCCGGTTTCTATTGAAGAGATCAAGAATAGTGTGTTTGCTATTGGTAGATTAAAGACCCCTGGACCTGATGGTTTCCCTGCTCTTTTCTACCAAGATTATTGGGGGGTTTGCTCTGATGATATCATTTCCTTTGTTCAAGATTGCTTTAATACTGCCACCCTTCCTGATCATTTAAATGAGACTCTGATTGCTTTGGTGCCTAAAGTGGAGAGGCCTATGTTTATGAATCAGCTTAGGCCTATTAGCCTTTGCAACACTCTTTATAAAGTGGTCTCTAAAATCCTTGTAGCTAGGCTTAGGCTGTGTATGACTAAGCTTGTCAGCCCTAACCAAGTTAGTTTTATTCCAGGGAGACAAATTACGGATAACATTATTGTTGCTCAAGAAGTTCTCCACAAATTTAAATATGCCAAAGGGAAGAAGGGTTTTATAGCTTGGAAAATTGATTTATCCAAAGCTTATGATCGTATGCAATGGCCTTTTATTAGGGAGGTGCTATGGGAAGTGGGCATTAAAGGAAGCATTCTGGAGTTGCTTATGCAGTGTATCACTTCTATGCAGTACAAGGCCATTCTTAATGGGGAGCTAACTGACTCTTTCTCTCCTCAATGTGGTATTAGGCAGGGGGACCCTCTCTCCCCTTATATCTTTGTTTTGTGTATGGAAAAACTTTCTCATCTCATCCAACAAAAGATTCATGATAGAGCTTGGAAGTCTGTTCAGATTTGTCAAGGAGGTCCTCATATTTCCCATTTATTATTTGCTGATGATTTAATCCTTTTTGGGGAAGCTACTGTGGATCAAGCTTGGTTAATGAAACAGTGTTTGGATGATTTCTGTCAGTTTTCTGGTCAGCGTGTTAGCTTTGAAAAGTCTATGATATGTGTTTCCCCTAATACATGCTCTGATTTGGCTAATTCAATTGCTACGATAAGTGGTTCTCCTCTCACTGCTAGCCTTGGTAAGTACCTTGGTGTCCCTCTTATCCATACTAGAGTCAGTAAACAAACATATCAAGAGGTTATTGCTAAAACCCAAAAGAGATTAGCTTCTTGGAAGAGCCGTACGTTGTCTATGGCTGGTAGAATTACTTTGCTTCAATCTGTTACTGCTGCTATTCCTATCTATACTATGCAAACTGCCAAGTTGCCTATGTCTGTCTGTGATAAATTGGATCAGCTCAACAGGAATTTTCTTTGGGGGCATACCAGTAATACTTCTAAAATCCATCTTGTCAATTGGGAGCAAGTGTGTAAACCTAAGGTAGTTGGTGGGTTAGGCATTAAAAGGTCTGCTTGGATGAACCAAGCTCTTTTGGCTAAGACTGGATGGAGACTTCTTCAACATGAGCAAGGCTTGTGGTCTCAGGTCTTCTATGCTAAGTACTTAAAACATCGAAACATTTTAACTGTGAAGGACTCTTATTTCCCTTGTAGCTCTAGTGTTTGGAGGGGTGTTCTTTATAGTAATTCTGTCCTTTCCAAAGGTGTTAAGTGGAGAGTTGGGTCTGGGGATAATGTGTTATTTTGGACTGATAGGTGGTTGAGTTGTGGTCCTTTGTATCAATATTCGCTCATTGATCTTTCTGAGGAAATGCTTCAGCTGAATGTTAGTGATTTTTTAGACGAGGGGGTCTAGGACTTTAACTGCTTAAGGGAATGTCTTCCTTTTCATATTAGGCTTCAGTTAAATGGGATTGGCAGTTTCTTTGGAGGTTGCGGCTCCCTCCTAAGATTAAAACTTTTCTGTGGATTGTTTGTCATCGAAAGTTGCTTACTAATGTGCAAAGGCAGAAGAGAGGCCTCACTCAAGCTCCTGCTTGTCCTAGATGTGATTATCCTATGGAAACTATTGCTCACTTGTTTAAGGATTGCCCTTTATCTTTGACCATTTGGAATTGTCTTCAAATTGGAAATAATCCTAGCCCTGATATGGTGGATTTTAAAGAGTGGCTGTTAAGGAATCTTCACTCTAAAAGAAAGGTTTATAATGGGTTGCCTTGGCCTTTGGTTTTTGCTCTTTATTTGTGGTTTATCTGGAAATAGAGATGTAAAGGAATTTTTGATCAAAGGTTTGTTATGCCTGGTGAACCACATCAATTAATTCTTCAGTATGCGTTGGAGTGGTTTAATGCCACCAAACCGCCTTCCCTTTCTTATGTGCCGTCTATTGTTCAACTTCATTGGATAGCCCCTACTTATGGAGTTTGTAAGATTAACACTGATGGAAGTCGTAATTGTGTTTCTGGGCTTATTAGTGCTGGTGGTCTTTTAAGAGATAATTATGGTGCTTGGATTAAGGGCTTCTCTGTGAACCTGGGTGTTGGTTCTGTTCTTGAAGCTGAGTTGTGGGGCATTTTTTGGGGGTCTTCATTTGGCTTGGGAGTCTGGCTTTCGTGATGTGGAGGTGGAAAGTGACTCTAGTGTGGCTGTGGCTCTTCTTTCTAGCTCTACTATTTCCACACACACCCTGTTTAGCCTTATTAGGTGTTGCAAGTTAAAGGTGCAAGCTGGTTGGAGTTGTTCTGTTAAGCATATCTTCAGAGAGCAGAATGTGGCAGCTGATGTCTTGGCTTCTATGAGTTCTGAGTTTGGCACTGGGGTGCAATATTTTACTGAGGTGCCTACTTTTCTTGCGACTTGTTTGGCTGAGGATGCTATTGGGGTGACCAGGTCCCGTGTTGTTTGTGCCTAGTCTGTTTGCTCTGGGCTCTTAGCCCCTTTTGTTACCAAAAAAAAAAAAAAATCTGAAAAATCAATTTTAGTGCAAAAAACAATTTAGGCTAAAAATGATGGCTCATTAAATCAATATATATTTCATACTAAATCCTATAAAATCAAGTTTTTTTATTTGATGTGTAAGGAATAAAAGCCGCCAAAAATAATCTTCAGAAAATGATTATTCCGAAAAACAATTTTTCATACTTAGTCTCAATATTTTTACATAAAACAGTTTTTCATGCTTGATATAAATGCATGAAGGGACTTAAGGTCAATCTAGGTAAAAACCTTAGATGTTCAATCCACAAATAGTTTTAGCCTTTTAAAATTGCACCTCCACAAAAACATTCCTAGGTCCGCTAGTGCACGTATCATTATGGGTAATTTAATATGTAACTACATTCTTGTTCATAACTCTGATGTAAGATTGAGGATAGATTGAGACCTAACTGGTGGGCAGTTAGAGAAGGAAGAGGAGTTGCCAGCGGACGATGGGATGTGGGTGGTCCGTGGGGGATGGTGGCGGCTGGTTGTTTTTTTTTTCTTTTCCATTTTGCTTTTAAATTATTATATTGAAATAGGGGTAAAAAGAAGCAAGTTTGAAGGGGTACCTTCAATATATTAGGGTTGACTATAATTCATTTGGATTTTTAAGTTATAATTCACCAAGTGACAAGGCCTGTCAAATAGGAGAGCGGATTCACTGTCCCCAAATTGGATGCCCCCCTATGTCCCTCCCCTAGTTTGTTGACACATGTCAACTAATTTAATAGAGAGTTAACTCTGTTAACCTTTTTATTTGCCAAAAAAACCTCAAAATGCGTGAGCGTATGTGTACGGTACCAATGTCTTCTTCACCCTCGCTCAAACTTACATTGGGATTTAGGGTTTCGGATTTCATCGTCAGTGATGATTTTAAATGTTGGAGACGAGGAGTAATACGACGGTGGAGTCGCGAAGGGGAGAGGAGTTGTAACATCCCACATTGACCAACGAATAGGGGGTGATGTGCCTTATATGTACATGCCTGCCTCCATCTAGCACGAGGCCTTTTGGGAGCTTACAGGCTTCGGAGTCATGGGAACTCCGAAGTTAAGCAAGTTGGGGCTAGAGCAATCCCAGGATGGGTGACCCACTGAGAAGTTGCTTGTGAGTTCCTAGAAACAAAACCGTGAGGGCAGAAAGGGATACCCAAAAAGGACAATATCGTGCTATGGCGGAGCCGATCCCGGGATGTGACAATTTGGTATTAGAGCCACTCTGTCGTGTGGTGTGAGTGTGCTGACAAGGACGTCGGGCTCTTAAGGGGGGTGGATTGTAACATCCCACATCGACCAACGGAGAGGGGGTGATGTGCCTTATATGTACATGCCTGCCTCCATCTAGTACGAGGCATTTTGGGAGCTCACTGGCTTCGGAGTCATGGAAACTCCGAAAATAAGTGAGTTAGGGCTAGAGCAATCCCAGGATGGGTGAGCCATTGGGAAGTTGCTCGTGAGTTCCCAAAAATAAAACATCATAAGGGCAGAGAAGAAGGCCCAAAGCAGACAATATCGTGCTATGGCAGAGCCGATCCCGGGATGTGATAGGAGTAGGTGAACTCTCCGAGGGGATGATGACCAAGTCTTCTAACAAGCTCGAGTAGAAATGGTCAACTTGGCAGCCCAACTCGGTCGCTGCTTAAGTAAACATAATGAGCAGCCTCTCTGTTAAGAGTTATTTAGTTATGTTTAATTAAGTTTTAATTAAATAAAGTTGACTTGGTAAGGTCGTGCACCACAGTTAGAAGTGCTCCGTTGCTTTCGTTTAGTTCCACAAAATCTAAATAAGTTGAGTTAGTGTTTAACGTGTAGCCTAGATAAATTCTATTTAAGTTGTAATCATGTTTCATTCAGTAATGAGTACTTTCAGTTTTTAAGTTCAATAGCTTCAAGCTTTCAGATTTTTTTGAGTTCCAACATCTGGTATTAGAGCTCTTTTATTGGGGCTTAATCAAAACACAAAGCATCAGTCTTACTTTTGCAACAGTAAGATCAAATGGTGTTTAAAGGCGATGGTTTCGTGCAACCAGCAATCCCTCGCTTAGATGGTCATTATGACCATTGGAGCATGTTGATGGAAAACTTCTTGAGGTCGAAGGAATATTGGGATGTCATAGAGAATGGGATGAGTGAACCAGCAGAAGGAGAAACACTCATTGATGCACAAGTCAAGGTGTTGGCAGATAAAAAGTTCAATGAATTATATTGTCTGCTCAATTGAAGAGTCCAAGGATGTTGAATGTATGTCCATTGATGAACTTCAGAGTTCTTTGTTAGTTCATGAATAAAAGCTCAACTGTGCCAATGAGGTGGAGGAGCAAACAGCTCTCAAAACCTATACCCATGTTGAATCCTCAAGCAATAAAGGAAGAGGTAGAGAAAGAGGTGGAAGAGGTCGTGGAAATAGAGATAGTAGCAATCCATCTCATTCCTTCATCAAGAGAGATAATGACTCTCTAGGAAAAGGAAAGGGGCAGTATGACACGTCTAAGATTGAATGCTACAAATATGGCAACCTTGGTCATTACAAGAGTGAGTGCTACACGAAGTTGCCAAAGGAGAAAGGAGAAAAATCCAATCTTGCCGAGAAGAAAAAGTAGGAAGAGACACTTTTAATGGCCTTCCAAGCATTGGAGGAGCTTGATCAAGAAACATGGTACATAGACATAGGTTGTAGTAATCACATGATTAGATGCAAGTCCTATTTTGTAAATCTTGATGAAAGTTTTCATTCAATTGTGAGTTTGGGGGACAAATCAACCGTAGATGTCATGGGAAAGGGAGACATTCAAATCAGGACTAAAAATGACTTCATTGAAATCATCTCATATGTTTTTTATATTAATGATTTAAAAAAAAAAATCTCTTTAGTGTTGGTCAGTTACAAGACAAGGGCTATAGAATCACAATCTTCAAAGGAGAATGTGAAGTGCATGATCCAAGGAGAGGTTCCATTACCGTGATTAAAATGTACTCGAACAGATTATTTCCCTTGAAGATCAAGACAAAGCAAAATTGCTTGATTGCTAAGGAAAATGACTCATTGTGGAAATGACATTATAGGTATGGCCATTTAAATTTTAATCGCTTAAAGACCCTTTATTAGAGGCAAATGGTTACACATCTCCCAGCAATCTCTCCTCCATCACAAACCTGTGAAAAATGTGTCATTGAGAAACATCAAATGGTAATAAGAAATACTTTATATATATATATATATATATATAAAGCAAAAGACAGAGAATGGTGAAACATTCAAAATACCAAAAAATGCCCTTGGTTAATTTAAACATTAAAAAATAAAATTATTAATTAAATGAGGATAATATGGTAAATTCACATTTTTTCATATTAAAAAAATTAAAAATAAAAACAAAATCAAATAATAAATCCTATTTTTAAGGAACATAACTACCAATGTTATCTTTTCTTAATTTTAAAAATTTAAAAAAATTAAAAAAGAAAACCAATTGGCACATGCGTGACCATGTGCCAAGGGGCTAGTATCTTTTATTGATGAGTTTAGTAGAAAGACATGGGTGTATTTCTTGCAGGAAACATCAGAAGCTTTCCATGCATTCAAGAGTTTCAAGGCTCTTGTTGCAAACGAAACTGAGAAGAAGATTAAAACTCTTAGAACTAACAGAGGAGGAGAGTTTTGTTCTAATGAGTTTGAAGCATATTGTGAAGCAAATGACATACAAAGACATTTGATTGCTTCATACACACCACAAAAAAATGATGTGTGTGAAAGGAAGAATAGAACCATTCTCAACATGGTTTGAAGTTTGATAGCTACAGGAGGGGTTCCAAAACAATTCTAGCAGGAAGCAGTATTGTGGTCAATTCACATTTTAAACCGAAGTCCAACGATTGTAGTGCAGAACATGACACCACAAGAAGCATGGAATGGGAAGAAGCCTTCAGTTGATCATTTCAAGATGTTTAGGTGCATCGCATATGCACATGTTCATGATCAAAGAAGAAAGAAATGACAAAAGTGAGAAGTGTGTATTTCTTGGTGTAAGTGAAACTTAAAAGGCTTACATATTATTCAATCTGGTGACAAAGAAGGTTGTAATAAGCAGAGATGTGGTGTTTGAAGAATAAACCATGTGGAATTGGACTGATGTCAACTCAATTCAAAATCCAATACTAGATGATGATGCATCGGATTGTGACATAGGAAGTTCCTAAAATTCAAGATCAACAATCACTCCAACCTGTGGCTCAACCTCATCAACAATTAGAAGAAGAAAGTGGTTATAATTTTTGGGATGAAAATATGAGAAAAAGGCCAGCGTGGATGATGGATTATGATGTAAGTAATTAAAGTTCTGATGATGATAATGCTCATTTTGCATTGTTTGTAGACAGTGATCCAATTACATATGATAAGGCTATTAAAGAAAAGAAATGGAGGAAAGTAATGGACAATGAAATAAAGTCCACTGAGAAGAATCACACTTGGGAGCTAACTGACTTGCCTAAGGGACAAAAAACAATGGTGTTAAATGGGTTTTCAAGACAAAGGTGAATGAAAAAGGAGACATCGATAAGCACAAAGCTCATTTGGTGGCAAAGAGTTATAAGCAGAAGCATGGTATTAATTATAAGGAAGTGTTTGCACCAATTGCAAGGCAAGATACAACCAGTTTGGTGATTTCACTAGCAACACAAAATTCATGGTCAATCTTTCAGTTAGATGTGAAGTTAGCCTTCTTGCATGGTGTTTTGCAAGAGGAAGTGTACAGTGACTAGCCACCTAGATATGATAAGAAAGGGAAGGAAGAAGAAGGTGTACCGATTGAAGAAAGCACTCCATGGACTAAAACAAGCACCAAGAGCTTGGTACAGTCGCATAAATGCTCACTTTGCCAAGCTGGGATTTCACAAATGTCCCTTGGTGCAACTTTTTACATCAAGACAGAAAAAGAAGGTAAATTGCTCATTATCTGTTTGTATCTTGATGACTTGATATTCACTAGTAATGATATTAAGATGTTTGCTGAGTTTAAGAAGTCAATGATGGAGAAGTTTGAAATGACTGATATGGGATTAATGCATTATTTTCTTGGATTTGAAGTCATTCAAACTACTAATGGTAATTTTATTTATTTATCAGAGGAAGTATGCACAGGACATTCTTGGAACATCAATTGAGTATGGTTTAAAGTTGTGTAGGTCGACAACACTTTCTTTAAGCAACTAATTGGTAGTCTCATGTATTTAACCTCCACCAGACTTGATATCATGTATGCAGTGAGTTTGATTAGTCGATACATGGAAAACCCATCTGAGATGCACTTTAATGCAACTAGAAGAATGCTCAAATATGAGAAGGGGATAGTTGATTATGACGTGTTTTATAACAAGGCTAATGGTGCTGGTTTTGTTGGTTATACAGATAGCGATTGTTATAGATGATCGTAAGAGCACATCAGGTCATGTTGTAGACAAAGAAATTTTGGTGCAATAAATTCCATTGGACAAGAAAATAATTAGGGTTCGGTGGATTAAATCGTGGGCCCCGTAATTCGTCCATGTGGCGTGTGACTCATCAAAATCGGATTAGTTGTCAAAAATGACACATGGCGACATCCGACGAAGTGCATCAAACGGTTCAAGATGAAGACAAGATTAAATGAAAGAATCTTCTGTGATTGACTTTGATTTAAATCAAATATTAATTAGGTCATTCAATTGAAGATAATCTGGTTAAATTGCCAGATTATGGGAATTGATTTAAATCAAATCAAAATCCCACAAAACAAGGTTTTAAATAGGGAAAGTTATTTAGGTCAAGCATCCTACAAGAGCTTATAAATAGGAGGCCTCAAGACGAAAGAGGGGTCATAAAAAAAAACCTAGCACTCAGAAGAAACAGAAAACTCTTTGCATTCTTCACCCTACTTTGGAAGAGCCACCAAGCACAATAAATACGTGCCGGTTCCTTTACCATAGAGAAATCCCAAACACCAAACAAGCTTCACGCTACCCGTTTGATCAAGATCAAGTCTCTACGACCCTTGTATCAAACACAAATTTTCTTTAAACACTTTGGAGATTGAATCAGAGGATTCAATATAGAGATTGTAACCCTAAATTTCATTAATACAAAATAGTTTTGTACACGTGTTCTTGTCTCATTTGTCGCAGGATTTTCGTCTTTACAAATTTGGCACGCCCAGTGGGATAATCTCTGCCTCTCATCTTTTTCTCCAGTTCCAAAATCAATCAACACACCAGTTCCAAGAAGATTCAATCCGTTCCCGCGACGAGAGGCAAAAGCGTGAGCGCCTCCTTCTCAAGCGGAGATTCTGCTGGAGTCGTCACCCGGAGCAAGGCCAAGGCGATATCCGCAACTCAACATGTTACTTCCATATCGACTCAAGCCAAGGCGGAAGATGTTCACCGAAGGCGCGAACCGGTTATCAATTTGGCCTCATTGGGGCAAAAGAAAAATACCTCTCGGGCGGATGAGAGAAACTCTCGGAGTGAAGGGAGGAGTTTTTCGAGTTCGAAGAATTTGAGAGAAAGCTCACTCTCGCCTGTTTCAGACGCTGACTCAAGCATTGGTTCATACCATGGATCCCTGCCTGACGACCAACAGAAGAAGCTTACCTCGGCGTCCGTAGGTGAGTCTTATTCTATGGCTATGCAGGTCATGGTGACGGGAGCTATGTCTATTGAAGAACAACTAGCCCATATGAACGAAGCGGTCACGAAACTGACTAAGATGGTCGAGGAGAAGGACCACATCATGAGGCTAAATCCAGCGAGAAAGGATTGGGTCATGGAACAGAGTCGGGTGAGAAGTCGCACGGAAAAGTTGACGCCGCCTCGGTGGGTTTTTTGTCGGTCCAACAACTTCAGGACATGATCACAAACACCATCAGGGTTCAATACGAAGCACCTTCCCGAGACACGCTCATGTATTCTAAGCCATACACCAGGAGGATAGACAACTTGCAGATGCCAACAGGATATCAACCTCCCAAAATTCCAACAGTTCGATGGAAAGGGCAACCCAAAACAACATGTTGCACACTTCGTCGAAACATGCAATAATGCCGGGACAGAGGGTGACCACCTAGTGAAACAATTTGTTCGTTCCTTGAAAGGAAATGCATTTGATTGGTATATAGACTTGGAGTTCGATTCCCTTGATAGTTGGGATCAGATGGAGAGAGAATTCTTGAACAGATTCTATAGCACTCGTCGCACTGTGAGTATGATGGAACGCACAAATACCAAGCAATGAAAAGATGAACCTGTCATCGATTACATCAATCGATGGCGCTCGTTAAGCCTGGTTTGCAAAGATAGGCTTTTGGAGTTATCGGCGGTTGAGATGTGCATTCAAGGGATGCATTGGAGGTCACTTTACATTCTACAAGGAATTAAACCCTGCACGTTTGAGGAGCTAGCCACTCGTGCCCATGATATGGAGTTGAGTATAGCTAGTCACGGAGGAAAGCATGAGCCCATCGTGGAGCAAAGAAAGGAGAAAGTCTTTGGACAAAAGACAGATAAGCCTGTCAAGAAGCTTACCAAGGAAGCAATGACAATAAACACCATCCCCGTCAAAATCTCCACCCGAGACAAGAAGAAAGAAGTCAAAAGGATGGAGCCATCTCCAGAAGTGGATAGACGTCGACGCACTTTGAAGGAGTTAGAGGAAAAAACGTACCCCTTCCCTGACTCCAATGTCGCAGGTATGCTCGAGGACTTGCTTGAAAAGAAGGTGATCGAATTGCCGGAATGTAAGCGGCCTGAAGAGATGAATCGAGTCAACGACCCTAAGTTTTGCAAATACCACCGAATTATCAGCCATCCAGTAGAGAAGTGCTGCGTGTTGAAGGAGCTAATTATGAACTTGGCTAGGCAATGAAGGATTGAGTTGGACGTTGATGAAATCTCAGATGCGAACGTTGCCACAATTGTGTTTGGATCATTCGATCTGGTGCCGCTGCCCGCATTGTCGAAAAGATTGGAATTCCAATCAACAAGAGGCATACGCCAGGTGACTGATTCGTGTACAAAAGAAGTGGCGGGCAAACCGAACAATCAAGGTGGCGATGGCTTCGTTGGTGATTCATCTTTCGATGACAATGAAGGATGGACGCTCGTTACCAGGCGAAAACCTCGTACAAAGCGCATTCCTCAATGATAAAATACTCAATCAAAGAGGGAGCGGCGAAAAAGGAGTTCGTACAAACGCTCTAAAACCAAAACCAGAATAATGGTGAAGAGAGATTCTGGCCAAGAAAGTGGACCACTAATCCAAAAACCACGAATTCCAATTACGCTAGAAGAATACTTTCCCAAAATGTTCTTCGTAAGAGGACCAACAGAGACTGTTCATATGACAACTTGCTATCAAGTAGATGACGAAGATGTCTCGAAAGGAAGATCTGAAACTCATGAAGAGCAAAAGGTCCTGACACAGGTAGAAGATTCACCATCGTACTTCAATATTGAGGAAGCGGTGGAACTTCCCGAAGCAATACGCATGTCATTGGTAAAGATGTTGATGGATCTCAATATTCATCCAAATCAAATAAGAGATGCCAAAAAATTAGAGCCTGAGTCTCAAGACCGTGGTATCTGTTGTGCGACATGTGTTTTCATCTTATTCACCAATGAAGATTTTTTGTTAGGGTCCAAACCACAGAACCGTCTGCTTTTCGTGTCCGGGTATATGCGAGAACAGAAACTTAGTCGCATGCTCATGGATGGAGGTTCAGCAGTAAACATAATGCCTAAATCCATAATGATAAAGTTAGGCATCACCGTGGACGAATTGTCTCGAAGTCGTCTCATGATTCAAGGTTTCAATTAAGGAGGGCAAAGAGCCATGGGCATGATCAAAATTGAGCTCGTGATAGGTGACTTAAAGTCAAACACCCTATTTCATGTGATTGATGCTAAGTCTTCCTACAATCTTCTCATAGGAAGGCCGTGGGTACATGAAAATGAGATAGTGCCTTCAACTTTACATCAATGTTTCAAATTTTACAGAGGTGGAGTGAAGAAAATCCTAAGTGATGTCAAGCCATTTACCGAAGCCGAATCCTATTTCGTTGACGCCAAGTTCTATATCGATGAAGACATGGCATCTGAAGTTATTCCCGTTGAGGTTCACTCAACTGGCTAGGCCATACCAAGAAAAGATGAGTAGTCAAAGTGCCTTTCTGCTGAAGAAAATAGCGATAACAAGTCAAAAAGCACTGCCTTCGGACAAATAGGATCACCACTGATGGATTCACAGAAGGTATCTATTCCTGTTCTTCGTTATGTCTCATCATCCCGAAGGAAGGAAGGTTAATCCCCATTTGGAGAAGAAGTGAAACCAAGGAAGTTAGGGAAAAGTGACATGAATGAGTCTACAACCATACCTTTACCCAAGTTGAGCAATTCAGATGTGTTGAAATCTTCAGTACCAGGGTTCGTCAGACCATTACAAGATGCAATAAGACATGAATATATTCCTGTCAAAAGAACTAAAGAAGGTTTTGATCCTAATGCTTATAAGCTCATGTCAAAAGCAGGTTATGACTTCGGCTTGTCTTCCTCGTTGGGAGAGCTCAATCCAGATGTCACAGGAGAAAGGACACATGGCCTTAGTGAAACCCAAAAAAAGTTGAAGGAGCAGGGTTACACAATCGACTCAGCTAGAACAGGCCTAGGTTTTACTCCTGTCGCACCTGTTAAGATCTCTGCTAGAAGAAAAGAAAAGAAGGCAGAAGCTCAACACATTAGTGTCGAAGTGGTTGAGAAGGAAGAAGAACCAAAGGCTATTAAAAGAGCCTCAATGTTCGACCGTTTAGCCAAGCCTACCCAGCAGACCTCAATTTTTAGCCGCATCAAAGAATCGACATCACGATCTTCTGTGTTCAAGAGGATATCTAGACATAAGAATCAAAGAGGAATTCAATCAGCTCAACGCAGATCAGCACTAGAAAGATTCGAAATTCCAAGCCAACCATCTGAAGAGAAAAGCCAGCGAGAGTTGGAAAGTGGAGTTCTTGTTGATGCGACGGAAGATAATGAAATTCGGAGCCTGATCCTGTCACGTATGAAACGTCACTCAACACTAGACGTAACTTCATGTGACCAACTCAAAGTGAAAAGACGAAAAATCATACAAACTCGGAAAGCTTTGAGTCAACAAAATGAAAGTGACGATGAAGAAGTAGAGATTCTAGCCGTTCATCACGTTACGATTAAAGAGCTCGATGAAGAGGAACCTTTCGAGGATGAGGTTCATGACGCTCCTGCTGCATTAGAATATGGGGGCCAAGTGACTGTTGATGAATTAAAAGAGCTCAACTTGGGCACAAATGAAGACCCAAGACCTATCTTCGTTAGTGCACTTTTGAATCCTAGCAAAGAGGAATGATATCATCAGCTGCTGCTTGAGCATAAAGATGTCTTTGCTTAGACGTATAAAGGGATGCCAGGCTTCGATCCGAAAGTTGCGGTTCACCACCTTGCAATCAAACTTGGAATGCGTCCAATCAAACAAACTCAACGTCGCTTCCGTCCAGAGCTCCTAAGTTAAATCGAAGCCGAAGTTGACAAGTTGATCGCCGTCGGATTTATTAGGGAGGTGAAATACCCGATGTGGATAGAGAACATTGTTCCAGTGAAGAAGAAAATCACTGGACAAATTCGTATTTGTGTTGACTTTCGAGACTTAAACTAGGCTTGCCCGAAGGATGACTTTCCATTGCCCATAATTGAACTCATGGTTGATGCAACCACAGGTCATGAAGCCTTATCTTTCATGGATGGTTCATCTGGATACAATCAAATAAGAATGTCACCAAAGGACGAAGAACTCACAGCTTTCCGCACTCCAAAAGGAATTTACGGTTATAAGGTGATGCCATTTGGCCTCAAGAATGCAGGTGCGACCTATCAACGTGCAATGCAAAAAATCTTTGGTGACATGCTTCACAAGAATGTCGAGTGCTACGTTGATGACTTGGTGATCCAGTCAAAAAGAAGAGAAGATCACTTGAAAGATTTGAGAATGGTGTTTAACAGATTGCGGAAGTACTAACTCAAGATGAACCCTTTGAAGTGTGTTTTCGTCGTCACGTCAGGTAAATTCCTTGGTTTCATCGTTAAACATCGAGGCATCGAAGTAGATCAGACTAAGATTAAAGCCATTCGAGATATGCCCGAGCCAAGAAATTTACGTGAGTTGAAAAGTTTACAAGGACGCCTCGCGTTTATTCGGCGATCCATCTCAAATTTAGCAGGGAGGTGTCAGCCATTCTGTCGCCTTATGAAAAAGGATGTTCCATTTGTTTGGGATGAAGCTTGTCACAATGCCTTTGAAAGCATAAAGAAGTACCTATCGAGTTCACCACTGTTAGGAGCTCCTATTCCAGGCAAACAACTCAAATTGTACATTGCGGCTCAAGAAAGGTCAATTGGAGCCCTTTTAGAGCAAGAGAATGAGTCACACAAAGACCAAGTACTCTACTATCTAAGTCGAACGCTTACTGG
This sequence comes from Prunus persica, assembly GCF_000346465.2. Taxonomy (NCBI): domain Eukaryota; kingdom Viridiplantae; phylum Streptophyta; class Magnoliopsida; order Rosales; family Rosaceae; genus Prunus; species Prunus persica. The sequence goes on from NC_034010.1 coordinate 6,509,133, forward strand.
TCCCGAACTAAACTACACGCCTATAGGAAAGACGTGTCTTGCACTTGTTTTTGCTATCCAAAAGTTAAGGCACTACATGTAAGCATTCACGGTCCATCTAATTGGACGAGCTGACCTGGTGAGGTACGTTATGTCAAAACCAGTCTTGACGAGGCCTTTGGCCAAGTGGGCGTTACTTCTCAATTAGTATGAAATCATCTACATTCCAGCAAAGGCGGTTAAGGGGCAAGCTGTTGCAGACTTCCTAGCCGATTATCCAATTCGAACAGACTGGGAAATTTCGAATGACTTACCTGACGAACAAGTCTTCTTCGCTGACGTTTCTCCTGCTTGGAAGATGTTCTTTGATGGATCGGCTCGTAAAGATGGGGCGGGGGCTGGCATAGTCTTCGTATCACCCGAGAGACATGTATTGCCCTATTCATTCTCCTTAAGTGAACTTTGCTCGAACAACGTTGCAGAATACCAAGCTTTGATCATGGGCTTATATATGGCCGTGGAGATGAAGATATCGAGCTTAGAAGTATATGGTGACTCCATGTTAGTGATCAACCAACTGTTGACTCACTACGAAGTTAGAAAGGATGATCTAATTCCATACCACCAATTAGCCATGCAATTACTAGAAAGGTTTGACTTCGTGATGCTGGAGCACGTGCCAAGAAAAGATAACCAAATGGCAGATGCCTTAGCCAACCTTGCCGCTACATTGGCATTGACAAAAGATGAAGCAATAAATCTTCCAGTTTGCCAACGTTGGGTCGTTCCATTAACGCTTGGGACATCGCAAGAAGGAGTCAACGTTATCTCGGTACTGTCCATTGACGTTGACGACTGGAGACAACCTTTAATTGATTATCTTGAGCATGGAAAACTGCCAGATGATTCAAGACATCGATCGGAGGTACGATGTCGGGCACCTCGATTCATTTATTACAAAAAAATTCTCTACCGTCGTTCATTTGAAGGCGTATTTCTAAGATGCTTGGACAAAGAAGATGCATTCAAAGCAATGGATGAGGCTTACTCAGGAATTTGTGGAGCACATCAATCAGGGCTAAAACTACATTTCCAAATAAAAAGGATAGGCTACTATTGGCTGACTATGGTCAAGGATTGCATGGATTATGTGCAGAAATGCCAAGCATGTCAATTCCATGCCAACTTTATCCACCAACCGCCAGAGCCGCTACATCCTTCGATTACTTCATGGCCATTTAATGCGTGGGGTCTTGATGTGGTGGGACCAATAGCACCTAAATCTTCCGACGGTCATTCTTACATCCTTGCAGCCACAGACTACTTCTCAAAATGGTCGGAAGCTATGCCTCTAAAGGAAGTGAAGAAAGAAAATATAGTGAGCTATATCAAGGTAAACATCATTAATCGGTATGGTGTACCACGCTACATCATCATAGATAATGGAAAGCCATTCTCGAATCGGTTGATGGATAAATTGTGTGAAGACTCTGGTTTCAAACAACGCAACTCTTCAATGTACAATGCCCCAGCCAACGGTCTTGCATAAGCGTTCAACAAAACTCTTTGCAGCCTGTTGAAGATAGTTGTTGGAAGAACCAAGAAAGATTGGCATGAAAGGATAAATGAAGCATTGTGGGCTTATCGGACGACATACCGAACGCCTCCTCAGGCTACACCATACTCACTCGTGTATGGCGTGGAAGCAGTCTTGCCTCTAGAAAGTCAACTTTCATCATTGAGGATGGCCATACAAGAGGGATTAACTGATAAAGAGAATGCGAAGCTACGTCTCTAAGAGTTAGAAGCACTAGACGAAAAGAGACTCCAAGCGCAACAACGCTTAGAGTGTTATCAAGCCCGGCTTTCGAATGCTTTTAACAAGAAAGTACGCCCCAGATCTTTTCAGGTAGGAGATCTCATCCTCGCATTACGTAGACCTATCATCACAACACACAAAACCGGAAGCAAGTTTACTTCGAAATGGGATGGGCCCTACGTAGTACAAGAAGTATACACAAGTGGCGCTTACAAGATTGTAGCAGTGGATGATTTAAGAATTGGCCCTATCAACGGAAAATTCTTGAAACGATACTATACATGAAGTGACTACTAGCTCCTGGCCCGCATGAGCCTAAACTGCATACGGCACCCAAAAAAAAAAAAAGAAGTGGCTCGTTGGATTGAAAACCCGAAAAGGCAGTCTAAGCAAAAAAATTGGAGCACAAGAAAGTCCGTTGAACTGAAAACCCGAAAAGGCGGTTCAAGCAAAAGTTAGAACACAAAAAACAATTGCCTTGAACTACGTGATGACTTGATCCCCTTTCATCGAGGGTACGTAGGCAGCTTGGACAAATAATTCCAAGTTCAGTCACATCAAAATAAAAACAAAGGGTTTCCTCCATAAATCCGAACCATTCAAAAAAATAATGAAATAAGAAAATGCTTTTATTTCATTATGAAAGTTAATTAGTAAACATCAACACTTTGACAAGTTCAAAGAGAAATATAAATAAAGCAAAGAAAAGTTTACAACAACAGAATTTGCTATTCCCAAGACAAATCCTTGAAGCCGTTAAGCAGTCTCTCAAAGGAAACTCGTAATGTATCTAAAGTCTCGGCATCTGCTGCTGATAGTACAGGAGCTCCTTCAACCGCAGTCTTATCCTCTCTCAAGCGGGTGACTTCACCATGATGATAAGAAAGTTGTGCATCACTCTCTGAAAGTGATTCGTTTAGTTGACGCAATTTTAACTCCAATTGTTCTTATTCCCTCTTCAACTCCTCCATACGCGTATTGGCAGATTAAATAGACTTAAGTATAGAAGACTGATGATCTTCTTCAGCTTGTTGCAGAGCCAAGGCAATAGAAAGTGAAGAGTCAACTGCAGCTAAACGATCGTTTTGAGCCTCGAGAGACAGCTTTTGGGAGTAAGTAGAGTGTGCAGAATGATAGTCAACTGCAGTCACCATAAGTGGATCGATCATAGCTCGGAAAGATGAGACGTTCGCCCCTACATTATCAAGGGTCGTCATCAACTTGCCGAGCTCATCTTTGAATGAGGGAAGCCTTTCCAATGAAGCCTTCAAGATTATGCTTTTTACTTGGTTTCCTAAAACGGAGATTACTTTGCGAAGGGTTTTGTCTGCAACACCTAATTTGGGCTCCCCACATGACATTTCAGAAGTGGATGCATAATTAGCCGGCTTTAATAAATGTTGTTGTGCAAGAGAACCTACATTGACCGACGATTAATGGTTAAGCAAGTAGAATCAAAGATTTCTAAATACGGAGCGTGATAAAGATTGGCATTGTACCTCTTAGGCTAGCACCTGAATCACTTATCGGGCGCAAAGCATTATCTTCCTCTTCGATAGGAAAATGATTAAATGATACAAGCTCAGACACAGTAGGGACATGATGCACTACTTCTCCCTAAAATATATATAATTAATTAATATATATATATAAAAGGGGAAGCCCAAGGCGAAATAAAATACATACCTCATTCATTAGAACCGGTTGTGAAACAGCGGGCACATCACAAAAAAAATGTGTCATCAAGTGGGTATGCCGCGTCCAAATCACAATAGAGAGGTCCGACATTTATCTTCTTACGCCTAAAGTTGACTTCACTGTCTTCATTGCTACTTATATGCCCTCGCTTCAAATTGTGAATTCGTCGACCGAGGGGAATGAAATGTTCTTGAGAATCTGCTACGCTTTCTGTTTCTCCTTTATCATTAGGGACTCCAGTTGGAGGAACATCAACTGGAGGTGGGTGTTGAACTCGAGGTGCGGGAGTAGTAGAACTACCTTCAACTTCTGGATGAACTTGGAGCGCTCTACCACGGGTGAGTTTATCATGAACTAAAACTTCATTGCCATGAGACTTAAGAGATTTCGGCTGAGAAAGCGACGACGATTTGCCTACAGTTGAGATTGTCTTTGATTTCATCGATTCAAAGTGATGCACCTTCGACTACCAAATAACATAATCAGATGTAATCTCAAACTCCCGGATATTGTCCTTAGTTCGTAGGGTTATTGTAGATACACTGCCAATCTTCAAGCATGATTTCCAATGTGAGTATACTGATAGCACAGTCCCGTTCCGGACGTCATCTTTAAGTTCTCTTGGCACATGTTGTATACATAACAAAATTGTCTACTGAACCAGTGTGGGCTATAAGGTTGGATGACTCGGTAGTTTTCCTATCGTAGAGAAACGAATCCCGAACGAAGACATATCAAATACTCAAAGTCTTCTTTAGAAATATGATCTTCATCAGTCAGTTGTTTGCATTCTGAAAACACTCTTGCTAGAAAACTCATTTTAACTTCACCACAAGTCCGGAACAAAGCTCGAGCTGTCGAATCTTCAAAAAATTTTGCCGAAAGTCTTCATGAGAACCTTGCCATGATGGGAATGGACTTCTCGGAAGATGATGTAAAATGTGTGTCGAAGTATTCACCCAACCACCCATACACATAATGGAAAGGTAGAACAGTTGTGCAATTTCATGGATCATCTGCACTAGAAATATCGTTCAGCCCCGTGTAAATGCTGGCCAATACTGGAACTGCTAGGCTAAATGATACACTGTGCGTCATTCGACTGGCAACTTTGAAACCCCCTGGTCTGATCAAAGTTATGTCGTCTTTGGGAAATACAAATTTGCACAACCAGCGAGCAAGGAATACAGCCAAGTAGGATCTATCCATGTCTTCATAAGCTATACACAAATCTTTAAAAACCCCTTCCTCTTTCTCATTGCGTTTCAGTGCCGCCGCAATGATACCAGACGGATCAGAGTCTTCCTTTGGCTTTTGTGACTTGTTCCGTACAGTTTTCCTTGAAGACTTTTTATACCTGAATGGCCCTTGATACCAGTACTTTATCCAAGCAGTCATTCTCACTCCAGATTTTCCTTTGGAGTCCCGTAAAATTTTGTGGTACGCTAAAAACAAGTAGCAACAAATATGTGGGATATAAGACATTCCTTTATGGTCCTTTCTGTTGAGACTCTCAGTGGTTGGAATAACCTCATCATAAAATCGACCTGTAATAGGGAGACCGCCGATTTCATGAAGATCCCAAAGGGAAATAGACATTTTTCCTTGCGATGTATGAAGAGTATTTGTCGCATGACACCAGTACTCGCAGAAGGCTCGAATGACTGGAGCGTGTCGATCATAGCTAAATAATGAGGCAAACACTGCATTATATAGACCGACGCTCTTAAGAACCTGGGTATTTCTATTTAGCACATCTTCAAGCCATTCCCAGTAATACTCGGTAAATGCAGATTCACTAGCCGTCGGAAGAATAGAACCCCAATTCACTACCCCATTATGGATTCGATCGCTAAGAAGTTCGAACGCCCCTAATGAATCAGTCTCTATATGATGTGAGGACTTTAACTGTAAAACAGTGGAGTAAAGGTCCCTATTTGTAGATTTGGATTTTTTGAAGTTGCTAAGTTGACAAAACACCTCTTGAGACCAAGACGGAATATGAAGATAATTGTCCACCTCAGATACTTCCGAAGCTAGGAGAGGCGCACCTACAAGCAATGTGGTACCTTCGTCCCGGCTATCACTTTCATCCTCAAGAATAGTAACGGTGCCTTTCTTGAAACACTTGAAGAAGGCCATCTGTATAAGATGAGCGACCTGAAACAATATTCAGTATCGGGCTGGTGACTTCATACTTTAAAAGAAAAGAAAAAAAAAGAGCTTACTTGTACAAGTTTGAAGAGCCGGGTAAAGGTGGAATGTCTCGAGAAACAAACTTCACTTGTCTTCCCCTACGTAAAACCTAAGCGCTTGAGCGGGTTATCACCAAGTCGGAGAGATGGATCAAACCCAAACGGTATAGGACATCTACGTTCTTCACTCGTCCTCCACTTACGTAAAGCCTAAGCTGTAACGACCCGTCATAAGCACTTGAGCGGGTTATCACCAAGTCGGAGAGATGGATCAAACCCAAGCGTTATAGGACATCTATGTTCTTAACTCGTTCTCCACTTAAGTAAAGCCTAAGCGCTTGAGCGGGTTATCACCAAGTCGGAGAGATAGATCAAACCCAAGCGGTATAGGATGTCTACGCTCTTCACTCGTCCTCCACTTACGTAAAGCCTAAGCGCTTGAGCGGGTTATCACCAAGTCAGAGAGATGGATCAAACCCAAGCAGTATGGGACGTCCACGTTCTTCACTTTCTTTCAAAGTACCTATTGTAAAAAATATATATTGTTGAACGGAAAATTTTCACAAAAGCAATTAGCCAAGAGTTTGACTTGGGTTAGAATTGAATTTGTTTTGTCCCTGCAATCTTTTCAAGAAAAACATTTAAAAATAAAATAGATGTATTTCAGTGGTTTTGAAACACCAAGAGATAAGTATCTCGGTTGAGAAGTGGTCATCAGCTTGAATTCAAACTCATCATAAGATAGCCTCTATAAGAGGCATGACACAAGTTTGACAAAGAAAAAAAGGAAGAGAACAGAGGAGGACAAAAAAAAACGCAGAGAGAGGAGAATAGCTGCAGGAAAGAAAAGGAGGAGAAAGGAGAACAGCCGCAGGAAGGAAAAATTAGCAAGCATACTTCAGAAAGGGAAGAGCCATTTCAAGGTAAAAAATATCAGTTTTATGACACAATTTTCTGGTTTTTGCTCAAGACTTTAGGTTTCATTCAACTCAAGGGTTCTTGGCTATGATGATTTCTATCATCATAAAAAGGGCCAGGAATCTCTCAAAGGGACAGCTTTGCTCAAGTATTTCCGAGGATATGATCTGCACCCAGCTTGTTTGAGCAATCCACAGAAATTCTTGGCTATGATGATTGAAATCATCATAACCAAGGTTAAGAATCTCTCCAAGGCTTGGCTCCGCTAAGATAATTCCATCGATGTTTTCAGTCCACCACCAATAGGGAAGATTGTCTTCCGTGATGATTTCAATCATCATATTTCCAACAGGCAACTCCTGTTAAATGCTTCCAAATGCAGGGGATGTCTCAAATCATGGAGAGTTAAGGAGGATATGGGGGTCACTATGGAATCAAAATCAAAGAAGGAGGGCGTGTAAAAACCTCTATATGGAGCATCTAAAAATAAAAGGGTCTCACGGCAATTGAATTGCCTCCCTATGGGCAGCTGCCGCCAGCAAGTCAACAAAGAAAAAAAAAGACAAAAAAAAAAAAGAGAAGGAGAAGAGAGCCAGCGGAGGAAGAGATAATGGAGCAAAAGAAAAATGGTGGGTTTGCTTCTTGTGTTTTGTAGCAAAGAAACAAAACAAAGAGGAGTTGAAAAAAAACAATAAAAGGGGGCTGTGACGCACAACCCTCCCTCCCTCTGTTGGTCTGCTTTGATTGAAAAAAAAAAAGGAGTAAGGAAGAAGAAATAATGGAGTAAAAAATGGTGGCTGACTTTGTTCTTGTGTTTTGTTTGCAAAGAGACAAAATAAGGGGCAACGTAGTAAACAAAAAAAGAAGAGGAGTTGGCAAAGCAAATACCACAAGTTTTTCTCTTTGGTGTCTAAAGCAAAAGCAAGGGTTTTCTCCACTAAATAAAGAAATCTCCAAAGCCTTCAATCTCGCAGCACAGTCTATACATGCAAAAAGAGAGAACAAAAAGTCAGAAACATGGAAACAAAAAAAAAAGCAAAAGAGAAGGGAGTTTATGGAGTAGACTACCACGTGGAAAGTAAGAGGATTTTCCCCTTTGTGTGTAGCTGGCGATGAGCAAGGAAAAGGGAAGTAGAATTCTACTTCCTGTCAATTGAAAGTCTCAAGGTTCTCTTGGGTTATTGACCTTGGGAAAGTTACAGCACACAATGGACAATAAGAGGATTTGTCTCTTTTGGTTCCAAGTCAGCCCAGAAGCATCCAATTAATTGGAGGGTCTTCTATTGCTACTGCTATTGCTGTCCATGCAGACAAAAGTCCTAGTCAGTTCAATCAATAAATAAAATAAAAGAGAAGAACTAAGGAATGGCATGTGGGTTACCACGTGAAATCCGCTTCCGTTTGATGGTGCAACAGGTGGCTTGAGCAAAGCTATGTGCTGGTCTGGGAGCAAAGCTATGTGCTGGTCTGGAGAAGCAAACGAAGAATAATGTTAAGACTTTCGTTTTGTGGCTGTTTGCTGGTGCACACATGTTTTCTTTTTTATAAGGAAGACAACCCAATCCTATGTGGACAAGAAGTTTACTTCACTGGATGATCCAGCAGTTCCAAATCAATAAGGAGTTTAATCCATACTTCACTTGGAGAAGGATTTCTATCCTTTGGGTGTCTTAATCAAATTGAAAGACACCTGTTAATGGCACCAATACGTGAGGGATCCAGCTGGATAAGGCACACAAATATCATTTTTTTTGTGATAACAATGATCCACCATCAAGAAAAAGGCTAGTTCCCTTTGCAGACTTGGGGAAGTCAAGAAATGCTACTCGTCATATGGGGTGGAGGAAAGGCTCAAGACAACCAACTTGTTCAAACCACTGATGTTGCTATAGCAATTAAAAGAAAGGGGTGGCTCATATGATTCCTAAGTCTTTATGGCCTCTAAGACAAGAATTGCAGCTGAAGACAAATATTTTAAATAAAAAAAACAACAAAGATTTCTTTGTGGTGGAAAAATGTACCACATAAAGGCTTGAAGACAATATTATTGTACAGGGAGCTTGAGGCTCCAGAAGACAATATTCTTTGTGGTGGAAAAAGCTCCCACCGCGTGAGGCTCCAGAAGGGAAGAAACAATATGGTTTCTTTTTTGATACAAAAGTGAAGTTTCTCATGGCCTAATGGTCTAATGTCAAAATAGATATCAAGACACAATGGGTTCATCTCATATATCAAGTTCCGACGTCTCCAGAACTCACATCTCAAGATTCGGTGGTATTAAATACGATGGGCTCATTCCATTGTCTCCAACCCAATAGACTTACCGAGTAAAAAAAAATTCAGTTGGTGAATAGTCGGTGCAAAGTCTCAGGTCCACAAATTATGGAATAATGGGCTTAAATTCTAAAATGCCCATTAATTCCTAAATCAACAAATTGAAGTCCAAGTGGTACAAAACCACATCAAAGGCCCAAGTGGTGCAAAACTAGGCAAGTTAAATCAAATTTCTTGGAACTACGTCGGTTTGATCCTGATGAACATATTTTATATTATATATTTAACCTCATTCTTAGTATATTTTGGTTAATATCTTGGAAGAATTTTGATACTTTGAATTATATTTCCAATATAGGACTTTCGACTCTCTCTAGAGCAAAACATGACCAAATTGAGGAATTTTGGAGTAATTCCAGTTGAAGGACGTTCTTGAGTCACTTAGCTTGATCGTACCAAAATTTCAGATTTTTCTTCCAAGCGGTTATTTTCTGGCAACAAAATAAAGGAGCAGTGCGCGGTGCTGAATAGTGACGTGTTGGGCTTTTATTGCGTTTTTAGAGCCCAAGATGACCTCGGATGGGTTCGTGGCCTTCTAGAGAAGTGTTCAGAACATTTTTATCTTTAAAACAAGCTATCTTGGGCCAGATTTGGAGGAGGTTTGGGGCCAAAACGTGGCTGGGCAGATTTTGGGCAGATTCTCCTATTCCAATTTGGACTTTATTTCCTAGTATTATTTTATTTTAATTAGTTTCCTTGTGGGGATAGAAAAGCTGTACATTGGCAGCTAGGTTTTAAGGGGTATTTAAGCTCTTTCTCACAGGGAATTGAGGACTCCCTTTTTCACTTTTGAACTTGGTATTGTGGAGAGGAATTGCTAGGGTTTTGGGTTTTCACAACTTTCAGGTGTTTTCGTTCTTTTCTTCTTAATGATATTTTCTTGGATTTCAATTATGAGTATGCGTAACTAAATTTCTTTTGCTAGGGTGAAGCCTTGAACCTTAGCATGAATATGTGATTTTTATTTAATTGCTTATGATGAGTGCATGCGTATTTTGAATTGTTAATCACTGTTTTAAACTATCTAATTGTCTTAATGCCTGATCACCATTAGGATCTTTAGAAAAGTAATTGGATGCAATTTTGGTCGGAAGGTTCCCTGAAATTGATGCTAGCTTCTTGTGATTAATAATTGTAATTTCACTTAAGATGAACACCACGTCTTAAGGGTTGCATGGTTTTTCAAAGGGTTTTCACAAAACTTAATGAGTCTTTCATGTTCAGATTTGATCCGATCCGGACGGGTTGCATGTTGGATATACGTTCTGTGTTGGAGGTTCCAAGTAGAATATACATTAGGAAAACCTAACCTTCAAAGTGGCATGTGCAAATCATAAGTAATTGGTAAAAGTTCATAGGATTGCTAGGTGATGGTAAAACCCTAGTGTTTTTATAAATTGATATTCAAAACTCTTTCTTTCAATCGTATTTTTTTTTGTTTAATATTTGTTTTTTAGAATCAACCAAATTTATAATCATCTTTCTTGACTTTTTATTTTAAGTAGTAATTGGAATTTGTTTTTACATAAATTGCTAATTAGTCCTTGAGGAAAACGACCTTGCATGAGCATCTATACTACAATAGCCTTGTATTCTTGCAAGTATTTTATGTGATTTTAACTCTGTTTGCACAAGTACTAAAAATCCTATGAGATCCCGTCAAGGGTACGTAGGCAGTCTAACATCCCAATAGACGCAACCGCAATCAAGTATAAATCTCTGGTTTATCTTAACCAGATTTCGCCAAAACACTTTCCCAAGTGCAATTGTCAATTTTTTTTGGGAAAATTAATGGGATAATCAAAATTACTCATTATTTTTCTTGGACATTGACAACCAGAAAAGTGGTACAAAACCATTCAATTTTTCATGGGTCATCTACCCATGCAAATTTCAATGAGATTAAATTCAAATCTCTCAAATTCAAGTTCTCAATTAGTGGGCTACACTTACCCATTAATTTCCAATATTTCCCATGGGTCATCTACCCATGCAAATTTCATTGAGATTAATTCTAAATCTCTCAAATACAAATTCTTAATTAGTGGCCCACACTTATCCATTAATTTCCAATTTTTCTCATAGGTCATCTACCTATGAAAATCCCCAAACGCAATTGTCAATGTTTAGGAAAAATTAATGGGATAATTAAAATTACTCATTATTTTTCTTGGACATTGACAACAACGAAAGTGGTACAAAACCATCCAATTTTCCATGGGTCATCTACCCATGAAAACTCTAATGAGATTAAATCCAAGTCTCTCAAACAGAAATTCTCAATTAGTGGGCCACACTTACCCGTTAATTTCCAAATTCCGAACTACGTTGGTTTGATCCCTTTGAAAGGGTACGTAGGCAATCTAGAGATTCAATCTAGATGCAACCACCCCAAATGCAATCCCATATCGAATCCCTGGTTTATTCAGCTAAATTCACTCAAACACTTCTTAATACAAATTCAAATCAAATTTCCCTCACAATGTGTCATTTATTCATTGCGATTCTTTGAACTACGAGTGGCTTGATTCCCGCAAGGGATACGTAGGCATCCTGAGGTTGGACTTGGGAGCAGTTGCAAAATCAAACACACACGTTCTGTTTCTTTATGATGGAATCAAAGGGTGTTCCCTTGAAGCAAGGGATTGTAATTAAGAGACTTACGTCTCGAATGGGTCAAACCTAAAATAATAAAACCCCGTTATTTAATTAGTGGTGGTGAAATTATATTAGGAAGATCACATTTTCCTTCAACATATATATATATATATGTATAAATATCATCATATAAAATACATAAAAATAAAAAAATGAAAGAGTAATAGAAGTGCAGCAACAAAAAAAAAAAAAAAAAAAAAAAAAAGCTGAATTGGGGGCAGCCCAGTATGCCCACTTTTCCAACCCAGCCAGCATGAAGGCCCAGCAGATGCTCCAGTGCAAGCCCAACGCCAGCTCCAACCAGCACGCAGCCCAGCTTTTCTTTCTGCGTAGCCCACGTCGCACACCAAGGCCCAGCTCCTCTCCTAGCTCGAGCCCATATCGCACACCAAGGCCAGCGCCTCCAACTCCAGCACAAGGCCCAGCGCCTCCCTTCGAGCCCACCTCGCGCACCAAGCCTAGCGCCTCCCTTCGAGCCAATGTCGCGCCTGCCTCCAGCACTAGCCCAGGCATGTGCCACGTCACACCAAGACCCAGCCCTTCCTCTCCTAGTGCAAGCCTGCTTCACACACACGGCCCAGCGCCTTCCAACCATAGCTCAGGGCCACCTCGCGCACCAAGCCTGACGCCTGCATGCCTCCCTTCGAGCCCAGCGCCTCCCTACCTCAACTTCACGCTCAACACAAGCAGGCCAACCCTTCCACCTTCCACTCTTGCTTCTACAACAACCCCAAAAAAAAAAAAAAAAAAGAAAAACGAAAAAAGAAAAAAAAGAGCTGATGCAAGAACAAGATGAAACAAAGAATGGTTTCAATCTTACCAACTAGTTTCTTCATAGACCAAGAGGCGAATTCTCGTGGCTATGCAAATAAAAAAACACACAAAACAAAAAAGAAAAGAAATGTCAGTTTTCTTCTTTTCCTCCAAACAGCCGCAAGCAAGCACATACATATATGAGAGATGAATAAAAAATGCCAAGTCTCACCACATTGGTTACTGAAAATTCAAAATGGTGAGAGCCTTAGATTCGTGGACCTTCTTGCTGACAAGAGAAGTTGTTGTTGATCTATTTAGTTAATCTAAATACTCATGTGTACAGCGCAATTTAAAGAAGCCAAAAGCCATCAAAGCTCCTAGTGGTGCTAGGGTTTCTTGTTCCTAGTTTAGGAAAATATTAGATTTTGTATCTTGCTTCACAAGATCTTACCAATATTGGATATTACTAAGCTTAATAATATCAACCCAAAAAAAAAAAAAAAAAATTGGAAACCAACGTGGGAAATAAAAAGCCAACGTTGGAAATAGGGTTGATTGGATATTATTAAGTTTCATATTATTTTCCAAAAAAAAAAAAAAAAAGAGGAAACTAACATTGGAAATAGGTTTCAATATTGGATATTCTTAATGATATCTCTCAAAAAAAAAAGAAAAAAGAAAAAAGAAAAAAGAAGAGAGTAACTTTCAAAGCTCCACGTTGGAAGCAATCCAAATTATTGGAAAGACATGAAGAAGTAACACTTCAAGCTGTACCTCATACATGTGACAAAGCACATGTCTACAATGCATCATGAAGTGGGGGCAATTTGTAGACAAAGAAATTTTTGTGCAATAAATTCCATTGGACAAGAAAATAATTAGGGTTCGGTGGATTAAATCGTGGGCCCCGTAATTCGTCCATGTGGCGTGTGACTCATCAAAATCGAATTAGTTGTCAAAAATGACACATGGCGACATCCGAAGGAGTGCATCAAACAGTTCAAGATGAAGACAAGATTAAAGGAAAGAATCTTTTGTGTTTGACTTTGATTTAAATCAAATATTAATCAGGTCAATCAATTGAAGATAATCTGGTTAAATTGCCAGATTATGGAAATTGATTTAAATCAAATCAAAATTCCACAAAACAAGGTTTTAAATAGGGAAAGTTATTTAGGTCAAGCATCCTACAAGAGCCTGTAAATAGGAGGCCTCAAGACGAAAGAGGGGTCAGAAAAAAAACCTAGCACTCAGAAGAAACAGAAAACTCTCTGCATTCTTCACCCTACTTTGGAAGAGCCACCAAGCACAACAAATACGTGCCGGTTCCTTCACCATAGAGAAATCCCAAACACCAAACAAGCTTCGCGCTACCCGTTTGATCAAGATCAAGTCTCTACGACCCTTGTATCAAACACAAATTTTCTTTAAATACTTTGGAGATCGAATCAGAGGATTCAATACAGAGATTGTAACCCTAAATTGCATTAATACAAAATAATTTTGTACATGTGTTCTTGTCTCATTTGTCGCAGAATTTTCGTGTTTACACATGTATTTATGCTAAATTATGGTGCACTATTGTGGTCCTCTAAGAAATAGTAGATAGTGACACTTTCCACAACTGAAGTTGAATTTGTGGTAGCAGCTTCAAGCTCTTGTCAAGTTGTGTGGCTTAGAAAGATGTTAGAAATACTTGGTGATGAGCAAAAGGGTCCAACGATCATCTATTATGATAACATGTCAACCATCAAGCTATCAAGGAATCCAGTTATGCATGAGAGGAGTAAACATATTGATATTAGCTTTCATTTTATGACAGATCTGTGCAAGAATGGAAAGAATGAATTGCAATATTGTAAGAGTGGAGAAAATGTTGCAGATATTATGACAAAGCCACTGAAGCAACTTGTGTTAGAGAAGCTGAGGAACATGCTTAGAGTTTGCTCATTTCAAAGTATTGATCAAGGAGAAACTGCAGATGAAGAAGACTATGTGGTAGTCAACAAATCCTAAATTGTTTTTAGTAGAATCAGTTGAAGGGAGAATGTTAAGAGTTATTTAGTTATGTTTGATTAAGTTTTAATTAAATAAAGCTGACTTGGTAACTCAGAGTCCAAGTCAAGTAGGATTCCTAGTTTTTGGGAGTCCTGGTTGAGGTTGTGCACCACAGTTAGAAGTTTAGAAGTGTTCCGTTGCCTTCGTTTAGTTCCACAAAATCTGGACAAGTTGAGTTTATGTTTAACGTGCAGCCTAGATCAATTCTATTTAAGTTGTAATCCTGTTTCATTCAGGAATGAGTATTTTCCAGTTTGTTAGTTCAATAGCTTCAAGCTTTCAGTTATTTTTGAGTTCTAACATCGCCATCCTTTTCAGCAACTCTCTCTCGATGGTGGATTTGATGACTAAGTTGGAAATCATGGTGGAGAAATCAGGTCGCCACCCATCCTCGAGCTTGTTGAGAAGCCGAATTTGCGACATAAGTTGGAAATCATGGTGGAGAAATCAGGTCGCCACCCATCTTCGAGCTTGTTGAGAAGCCGAATTTGCGACATACTTGGACGGAGTGGCACTCGAAGGTCTGCCCGAAGAGATGAGGACCAAGAAATGGAGATCCACTACTACAAAAAAGCAAAAAGACGACGGTAAATCACCGTCGTGCATTCGGTTTTTCAATGGTCGTGGAATCCACCGTCATCTTTTCCCTCATAAACCACGACGCTAAATCACCGTCGTTGTTACATTATACAACGTCATCAACAAATACAAAACGACGTCTTTGTACTGCAAAAAGATCTAAAAAAGCAGTCGAGGATGAGAATAGACGACCAACTCTCTAAAAAAACGTCGTTAAAAAGGAAAAATATGACACATATTAACAGAACAAGGCCGCAAGATAGACATACAACGACGAAAATTAAAATAAGACGCCATTAAATATCATTTTCACGACAATAAAAAATATGACGTCTTTAAATACATTAGAAGACGACGTTATTGATACCTACTACGTCGCCTATATAAAAAGAGCCGTCGTAAAATAAATTTTCCACTTCGATTTTTCTATAAAAGATGACGTGGAAATAGTTGTCAGTGTCATTATTTACGACGTATGTATTTATAGAGTTGACGTTGAACAACGAAACAATGTCGGTTACAAATATATGAGAGTCGTATTACAAAATTTATACGTCCTATTTTCAGAAACAAACGACGACGATAAATATTAGACGTTGTTAAATAAAACAACGTCGAAAACAAATAAAAACAGACGTGTTTAGTCTGCTAAAGTTCTAAAAAATAGTCGAGGATGAGAATAGACGACTAACTCAAACAAATCACCGTCGTTAAAAAGAAAAAATATGACACATATTAAAAGAACAAGGCCGCACGATAGACATACAACGACGACAACTAAAACACTACGCCGTCAAATATAATTTTCACGACAAGAAAAAATATGACATCTTTAAATACATGAGAAGACGACGTTATTGAAATCTACTACGTCTCTTATTTACAAACAACCGTCGTGAAATAAATTTTCCACTTCGATTTTTCTAAAAAAGATGACGTGGAAATAGTTGTCAGTGTCATTATTTACGACGTATGTATTTATATAGTTGACGTTGAATGCGAAACAACGTCAGTGGCATTTATGTAGTCGACGTTGTATTTATATGTATTCATTAATCACGACGCACTTATTAATATAGACGACGTTGAACTTCTAAACAACGTCGGTTCCAAATAAATGAGAGCCGTATTACAGAACATATAGACGGCGTTGATTATGATGAGAGCCGTATTACAAATAACGTCGTTTAATTGATATTAGACGGCGGTTATAATGAATTACCGTCGGAATTCATTTCGTTCCTCTTCGTTTATAAAAGAACTTGCGACGTGGAAAATGTATGATGACGTCGTATTTTTTAACGTTCAGATTATATATCTCGTTTTTTAGACGTCGGTATTATGGGATTGGAGTCGTGTTATTTTGAATTACATGGCGGTTCTTAATCCTTCCCCGACGTGATATCCTGAATAATTGCTTCACAATAGCGTCGTGGTTCTTCATTGTTACGTTGCTTTAAGACGTCGGTAAATATGCTGAATAACTGGTTCACAATAACGTCGTGTTTTATTTGAACGTAGAAAGTGAAGAAATCACATTACAATATATTACAAAATTAATGTCATACACTGCCAATTACATAAGCATCATTCAATCCATATATCTTCACACCCATCTCGAATATTTTGACCGCCTAACTCACCCACCAGTTCATCAAATGTGTCAACATTTGGCATCCCTCTAGTAAATGGCTCACACTCAATTATCACATCACCTAAGACTTCATCACCAATAACATCATTATATTCTCTATTAGGCATTGATAACACTACCGACCAACCACGATGCATCGGGTCGTCAACAAAAAATATTTGTTTGACTTGAGAAGCCAAAAGAAATTGGTCATTCCTATGTCCAATTTTACTCAAATCTACAAGGGTAAATCCAAGTTCGTCGACTACAAGACCAGAACTATCTATCCAATCACACCTAAAGACTGGGATTGTAAACTTTTGGTAGTCAAGGTCCCAAATTTCTTGAATGACACCATAGAAACCCATATTTGAGATAATTGGGTTTTTATCCTTGGCACTAGCAACTTGCATGGTATGTGCAAGTAAATAAACTCCACTATTTTGAGTTGTCCGCACATCATCTTGTGCCTTGATATTGAATTTAATACCTTTAATAAGATAGCTCCTATATAATGGCACTGCCATGTTTGGACCAGCTGCTAGCCACCTTAAATTTTCTGATACGCCATGATTGTCTTCCTCAAGTTCACTTTGAACCTGCAAATTAATCATATATCTTAATTCAATCTAATATAGAAATAAGAAGAAAATTAAAAGAGAAATATGTTATTCAACAACATATACCTTGAAGCGTAGCCATTGAATGAAAGTGCTATTGTGCTTATCCTGCAGCCACTTTGTTCTCTTTCTAAATTTTGGATAAGCAGTCTTGATGTGGATCATATGTTGCCTACATGACACGAAAAATTCAAGCATTACGGTCCCAAATATAGAAGATAAACATAAGAAATAATTTAAAATCAATAAGTTAAAGAATAAAACTCATACATACTCGATATAAGGTATGACTTCCTCCGTATTCTCCAAGACATATAGATGTGCTTGTTTCAACAGGTCCTGATCAACTACGCTCACTGTGCAACCTGATAATGGCTTTGAAAGTCCTATCTTTTGGCTTGAAGGCACTCCAACTGTACTAACATCAGATAAATGCTGAGTACAAAACTCTACTGCTTCTTCAGCTATATACCGCTCAGCAATGCAACCTTCGGGACGAGTACGATTCTGAACATACCCCTTCAGCACTTTCATATATCTTTCAAACGGATACATTCACCTAAAATATACTGGCCCACATAGACGAACTTCTCTGACAAGATGTACTACTAGATGAACCATGATATCAAAGAATGAAGGGGGAAAGTACTTCTCAAGCAAACACAGAGTAACTACTACATCTTCTTCCAACTTATCTAGCTTGGAAACATCAACAGTCTTTGCACATATAGCATTGAAGAAGAAGCACAAACGAGTTATTGCATACCTTGCGGGCTTCTCCAAAACAGAACGAATTGCCACAGGGAGCAATTGTTGCATTAAGGTATGACAATCATGTGATTTAAGGCCAAGAAGTCTTGAATCTTGTAAAGATACAAGATTTTTAATATTTGAAGAATAACCTTCAGGGACCTTCATACCATAGAAAGAATTGCAAACCTCTCTCTTCTCTGCTCTTGACAAATTCCAAGGCCCAGGAGGCAAACGAGTACGTCTTTCTCCATACTCGGGTTGCAAATCAGTTTTGACCCTCATGTTCAATAAATCTAATCGAGCAGCAATCCCATCTTTATTTTTTCCAGGGATCTCCAGCAATGTACCAATAATACTATCGGAAACATTCTTCTCAATGTGCATAACATCTAGGGCATGCCTCACAGGAAGGTATTTCCAATACTCGAGATCAAAGAATATTGATTTCTTCTTCCAACAAACTCTGTCACCATTTTCAACCATATGCAGCACTTCTTCTCCGGTTAATGGCTCGGGAGGTATGCCATATTCAGGTTTCCCATTAAAAGCTGCACGTTGCCTCCTATATGGATGATTGATTGGTAACCATTTTCTATGCCCAATGTAACAAATTTTGTGGCCATTTTTCAACCTGTGACTAGGTGTATCATCGCCGCATATTGGACAAGCTTTATATCCTTTAACACAACCAGATAAGTTTCCATAGGCGGGGAGATCATTAATTGTCCACATTAATGCAGCTCTGAGTGTAAAGTATTCTCCATTATGTGCATCATACACTCCTCTAATCCCATCCCACAAAGATTTTAAATCATCAATCAAAGGCTCCAAGTAGACGTCTATATCATTTCCGGGTTGTTTAGGACCGGAAATCAATAAGGTTAACATCATGAACTTTCGTTTCGTGCACAGCCATGGAGGGAGATTATATGTAACTAAGATAACCGGCCAACAACTATATCTGCTACTTAGAGAACTGTGGGGATTGAATCCATCAGATGAAAGAGCCAATCTCAAGTTTCTCGGCTCATTACCAAACTCAGGCCATTTATCATCAAGAAGTTTCCAAGACGGGGAATCCGCCGGATGAGACATCTGACCGTCAATTGATTTTCTAGCAGCATGCCAAGTCAAACTCTTAGCTGTCTCATGTGATTGAAACATCCTTTTAAACCTTGGAATTGGAGGAAAATACCACACCACCTTCGCTGGCACACCCTCTTTCAAGATTGAATCTTTGCCTTCCTTCCACCTTGAGATACCACAAGTAGGACAATTAGTTGAATTCTCATACTCCTTCCTATACAAGATGCAATCATTGGGGCATGCGTGCATTTTCTCATAACTCAGCCCCAATGCACACAAAGTCTTTTTAGCCTCATACATAGAGGTTGGTATTGTATTTCCTTCTGGAAGCAAATCGCCTTGAAGTATCAATAATTCTGTAAAACAGACATCACTCATCCCATGTTTTGCCTTCAAATTATACAACTTCACTAATGCCGATAACTTCGTGTACTTTCTACAACCAGGGTACACTGGTTGATCTCCATCCCCAATCACATTGGCAAACTCATACGGATCGGAACCAAAATCATTATCATCCATATCAATTTCTTCAGACACAAAACTGTACATACTATGGCCATCATCTTCTTCAACATTTCTACTAGCATTAGTAGTTGCTTCCCAAGGTTCTCCGTGAAATGTCCAATTCTTATAGCTTTGGTCAATTCCATTAAAGTATAAGTGATCCCTTATAATTCCAACCCCAAACAACTTCAAATTAACACATTTAACACATGGACAACGGATATGTGTTGTAGTTAGAAGATTTTCTACAGCAAAGTTCAAAAATTCTTCCACCCCAAACTCATATGCCTTCGATCTTCTATCCGAGTGCATCCATGACTTTATCCATCTCCGGCACTATAACCTATTATCTATAATAAAGTGAAAATACAGGCAATGACCATCACTATAGCAGATTATACAAAGATCTAATAGCAAGTAATACACAACAGAGACGACGGGTTTTAAACAAAAACAGACGTATTTGGCATATATAGACGACGGATTTTCAACAGACGTCGTCTAATATAAGTAATACAAACGACGGTTTATGAAAAAAGCGTCGTGTATAAGTAATACAACGATGGTTTTTTCATAAACCGTCGTGTAATCGTCGTCGTATGCCTAAAAAGGCGTCGTGTCTCAGTTTATTTTCAAGAACCCAAAACCCATTAAGAAGACAACATATATATGAAACCAAGCAAGAAACCAACATATACATGAAACCAAGCATGAAAACAATAAATCCATTCCCAATTCAACATAACATAGGGTGATTAAAAGATCCGACAAAATTAAAACCATTCCCAATTCAACATAACAGATAATGTAATCCATGAACCCATTAAACAGAAAATCCATGAACCCATACTTATAAGCACATTATTAACAGATCGCAAAGCATATACCTAAAACCCTTTAACAAAACAACCTAATATCATTCAATGAATTTACAAGGGGAAGATAGGGTTTGTACTTACAGGTTGGACGAGCTCACAGATTTGACGGAGCCTGGAGAGTGCAACTTTTAATTAGAGCAGAAGTGAGAGAGCGAATGTTATGTTGCGCGAAATCTGAAAATTTTAGGGTTCAGGGTTAGAAGTATAAGAATAAGAGCCAAATATAAAAAAAATTTAGGGCGCGTGAAAATTTTTAGAGCGCGCGCTCTTTAAAACGTAAAAGAAAAACCATGGAGAAAGTTCTACAAGAACCGACGTAAATGTAATATTCCACGACGGAAACACTGAACGTAACGCCGTTTATTTTGACGCTTCATTTTTCGGATTACTTTTAATTTTATTTTGAATATTTTGATATAAAGACGACTGAAAACCACGTCGGGGTTAAGAAATTGAAAACGTTGTAAATTATAATAGACGACTTACATATTAAAATGACGTCGTTTAAAGTGGAAACCATGTCGGATATTTTACTGCACGACGTAACATATGTATTCCACGACTCAACCACCGTCGTTAACAATTAATACCCTAAACCCTTAAAACTAAATTATATAATTTTAAAAATTAAGTTTATAAAAGGGTTTATGGTTTTACAGCCTACTATATACCCTAGACTACCCAAAAATTATACTTTAAAAATAAACCCCAATAAATAACAACCCTAATCTCTAAACCCTAGACTCTAAACCCTAAACCATAAAACTAGAAGTGATTTTATGACTCATCAAAACAATTTTGTTTTGGATGGTCATTTTAAATTTTTGTTATTCAAAATGAATTTTTTCAAGGTTTAGGGGGAAGAAAATATATCAATGACTTCATAGGAGTTGACTTTGCATTTTTCTGATTTATTTTAAATTTATTTTGAATATTTTGATATAAAAATAATAAAATATTCTTATCACAACAACAAACCACGTCGGTGTTAATAAATTGTAGACGTTGTAAATTGTAATAGACGACTAAGTTGTTAAAATGACGTCGTTTAAATGAGAAACCATGGCGGATATTTAACTATCCGACGTAAAATATATATTCCACGACTTAACCGCTGTCGTTACAAAGTACTACCCTGAACCCTTAAGAAATTGAAGACGTTGTAAACCATAAACGACTCAATTGTTCAAAGAACGTCGTCTAAATATCCTTTTACGTCGGATTTGTTTAAAACGAAACAACAAAAAACGACGGCTTTTGACTTTATTACGTCGCTGGAAAAGTATTACACGTCGGTTACGCAATTTGTATGTTTGTTTTTTTTTTAATTTAAGAAAACCTCAACAAATTTTTACATTATATATTATAGACAAAAATTTTACATTATACATAAATATCAAGTGTTCAATAATTCCCCTATTCCAGGTGAAGGCAAACAAACTCTGCCCATTCATTCCGGACTTCATCAATTGCTTATTGGGGGTATGGCGCTTCCTGTTTTCCCTTGGCATACTGCATAAACAATGACTATTAGGGTTTATAAATAAAAAGAAATTCAATCACAGACGACGATATTTTTCATAACCGACGTACTATATCTATTCAACGACGGTAATTTTACATGACCGTCGTTGATAATACAAAAAACGACGTAAAATGTATGAAGGTAATTTCTTCTTACCTTCTTCTCAAACCCCAAGGAAGGATCCATGATGATGTCCCTCATGAAGCACATCACATAATACCCGCATTCGACACTGCTGGGTTGCTTTGGTGTGCCTGACAGAGTTTTCCAAATGACTGCCTTACAGCTTGATCTGGCTATGTGAGAATTATAAATTTTTATAGCACTGTTCACAATGTTTTTGGCCTCTTCATCGACCACACGATTTCCTGGCAGAGGATCCAGAAAATAGACGGTTTCTCTCTTTGCTCTTACAATCAGCAAGATCCAATGACGGCTGCACAAAATTAATATAAAAACGACGGTTATTTACAAAAACGACGTATTATAATATTTCACACGACGAAATAAAGTAGCAATCGACGACATTATACATTTATCACGACGATAAATAACTGCCGACGTGGTTAGTAGTTTCAAACGACTCAATAAAATAAAACACCGACGTGGTTAGTTTATACGCTGTCATTTATTGAAAATCATAAAAACAAAATCCTGTTAAGGAGACTAACCCTGGATTGTAAGGCATCAGGAAAATCTGTTCACCGTCAGTCTTCTGAAGTCGAGCTGCTAGTAGGCGTGATCTGTCAGCTATTGTGCCAGAGCTGGCACTAACTGTAGCAGGGTCGATAAAGCCAACCATGCTGCACATATTTGCTCGTTTCAAAACATCGTGTAAGTACCTAAATATATAAAATAATATAAACAAGTCAGCACAAAAAAACACACGACGGTTATGTATAACAAAACGACGTATTATAAAATTTTACACGACGTACTGAAATAGACAACGACGTTATAATATATTTATCACGACGGTACATACTAACGACGTGGTTAGTTAGTTAAGACAACGCAATAAATAAACCAACGACGTATTATTTTAGAATGACAAACCTCATATATACAAAAAAACACACGACGGTTATGTATAACAAAACGACGTATTATAAAATTTCACACGACGTACTGAAATAGACAACGGCGTTATAATATATTTATCACGACGGTACATACTAACGACGTGGTTAGTTAGTTAAGACGACGCAATAAATAAACCAACGACGTATTATTTTAGAATGACAAACCTCATATATACAGCAATGATAGTGGCTCCTATTTCTTCCATGCCTGCAAATTGTGTAATATCTTCAGGCAGGAGGAAGGTATCGCGCTCTAGACCAAACACCTCCTTATCAATTGTAAAGTGCAGGGTCTTATCCTGAGGCACGAGTGTCGTTTCCACATAACGACAAAGGGATTTTAAAGAAGATGGCGCCTCCATATTTGAATAATCAACAACTTTAATAACCTGTTTAAAGAAATAAAAAAAATGACGTGGTAATTCAATAAAAACGACGGTTTAAGGAATAAAACGTTGTCTGAAAAGAATTTAAAGGACGGTGAAGAAACCGTCGTGGTGATTAATTTATTACGTCTTAAAAAAAATTCCGCCGTCTAAGTTGTAAACAAACGACGGTTTAAAGAAAAATATCGACGTCTGGAATTTTGAAAAACAAATAAAAAAGGCAAAGTTATGTGAACATACCTGGTCGTCATCTTCTTTCTCCTTTTCATCTTGTTTTTCTTCTTTCTTCTCTTCATCTATTACGTTGGGAATGACTAACTCTGTTGTCTAAAAACCACAAAGTTTTAAAAATAACGACGTTTAATGGCGTGTAAAACAAGTAAACTAAATACGACGTGGTATTGAAATACAAACGACGGTTTATTTTTAAAATCGTCGTGGTATTTCAAACGACGGTTTTATTAATAATAACGACGTCTAATGGTTTTTAAAAAAACAGAGAATTCAAAGTTCAGATATGTTACCTTTTCTTCCTGATGTTTCCCATTTTTGGCAGTATCATCCTCAAAATGCTGGGATCTCACATCACCTCCAGAGCAGCTTGCTTTGTCAGACATTGGATTTTTGGGACTTTGGCTAATTCTGGGTTTAAGCATGCTTGGATCAAAATTGGAAATTAATTGGGAAAGCTGACTCAGGAAATGCTCCCTCTCAGCCTCTACCAATTGTTTCGTTCTAGCCTCCATCCTTAAAGCCTCTTCCCTTGCCTTAGCTTCCATCTTTTTAGTCTCTTCTTGAAGGAGAACTCTTAAACTGTCCTTCAAACGGTCGTCAAAGCTCACTCTCTGTGGTTTGGGGAAATTGAAATATTGCCTTGGTGAGATCCCAGCACCTACTCCTCTCACTCTGCCTGGATGCTCGGGGCCCAAAGCCATGGTCAGCACATCATTGCTGCCAGAAACAGTGACTTTGCCTTCCGAGACTTGTTTTTGCAATTCATCCTAAAACAAAGATATATAAAAAAGTAAGAACAAAAACACACGACGGTTATTTATATACAAACGACGTATTATATAATTTCACATGACGCAATAACATATAAATCGACGTTATTATAATTTATCACGACGGTAGTTATACCGAGTGGTTAGTTTTTAAAACGACGAAATGAATAAACCACCGACGTCTTATGCTTTATTTACAGATAACAGAGGGATGATTCAATATTCATACCTTTAACGACCTTGTTTAAAACATTTCGACGTAGTAATTCAATACAAACGACGCGAAAATGAACCACCGACATCTTATGCTATAATTACAGAAAACATAGTAGTGATTTCTGATTTAGACCTTTAACGACGTTTTTTAAAAAATTTCGACGTGGTAATATCATTCACACGACGCAAAATATAACATAAGACGTAATAAGAATTATTCACAGTTTAATAAAAATTTAAAACAGAGTGAGTAGGGTTACAATTAATTTTGCTTTCTCTGCCACCTTTGGATCCGGGATGTTACCATGTTTGTCCTGTCTAGCTCTCTTCCATAAGGTAGATCGATCAATTTCTACCCCAGGCATGGTTTCCTCCAATTCATCCTCCAAACCAGCATATCCTTTTCGAGACAATCGATGATTGTACTCAAGTTTCTCCCTAATCTGTGCATGTTGAGAATGCACAGACTCAAAATCTTTGGATAACCTTGAAGCTACAAAGGCATCTCATTGTGCTTTCTCTATGAATTTATATGTTTCAGGGGGTTGGCTTAATCTCTCGCTGTCATTGGTGTATGGAAGGATATAATGCCTCGTTAGTGTAGACTTGAAATCCTTCCATTTCTTGGCAGCAGAAGCTAACACAGAGCTCTTGCCCCCTTGACCTACCACAAAAGCAATGTCAACTGCTTCCCAAATCTGCTCCTTTATATCCTTGGGGATTTGAGCCCATTTCATGTGCACAAGTGGAACTCTGGAGCGTGCCAACACACCAATGTAGGACTGCATCTCACTATGTGCTTGGCCAATTCCTTTCCCCCTTTTATTGTACTCAACAATTGGCCTCATTTTCTGAAGTTTTCTCTTCACAACACGAGGCATTGTGCTCATACCTCGACCAGACTTTGAATCATCAGAGATTGTTGTCGTGCTGGTTGGTTCTGTCTCAGCAGATGATGAAGCAAACTTCATCTTCTTCAAAGGCTTCACTTGAGGAGGTACCATTCTAAGCTCCTTACCTCCATTTTTCTTGGAGCCAGAATCCTTACTTTGGTCTTGGTGAGAAACCATTTTTACAGACAAAACTGCAAGTGAAAATATTTCAGGAAAAGATTAAGAACACAAACGACGGTTATTAATAAAATACGACGTATGATATGATTTTAAACAACGCAATGAAATAATCTCAGACGTAATAAATGTTTAAAACCAAGGTAATTAAACAACGACGAAATAATTAACTATAAACGACGTGATAATTAACTATAAACGACGAAATATTTATATAACGTCGGGGTATTGATGTTCACACGACGTCAGTAGTAATATACCGTCGTCTATATAAGGATCCAAAACCCTTCTTTCTTTCTCTGTGAATGTTTGATTGCAGATTTGATTTTTCTGAACCATGGTTTTTGTTTTCTAATTTGATAAAATACAAGGCCAAGAAAGAAAGTTTTGGAATCTTATATAAACGACGGTATTTTAATATGACGTCGTGGTATTAACATTCACACGACGTAAAACAATAAGATACTGTCGTCTATATTAGATACCAACCCTACTTTCTTTTTCTTTATATTTTATCAAATTAGGGAAAAACAAAAACCTTTGTTAAGAGAAATCAAACCTGCAATTAAACAAGCAAATAAAAAAAAGACTATAATTTTAAAAATAACTTTGTCAATTTTCAAACGACGCTAGAACGACTGACGAACCGTCGTGGTCTACATATTTAACCACGTAAATAAGAAGCTACCGTCGTCTTATTTAGTTGAGGTAGTTGTCTTCAAAGTTGGAAACTTTCCCTCTTTGTCTGTATATTTTATCGAACTTGGAAAGAAGTAAAATGATTTTGGCCAAAAAAAAGTAAAAAAAATTTTCAAACAAAAAACGTATGAGCATGCAAAACAGCAACCAAAATAGTGAAAATGAAAGCTTACCTTTTGCGTGCAATGAAAGCAAGAGGAAGATTATGTTTAAGTTCAGAGACGACGAAGAAGACGAGAGGAAGACGATGAGATACTCTGACAGTGCTCTGACAAGGAAAAAAGTCTAAAAGTTTTCTCTGGGAGATTGAACTTTTTAATCGGGTTTGGAAACAGCGCATGTGTATGTCAGGTAGACGAAAAGTTGCTTACATATAAAACCATTTCAAAAAAATAATACAGCGGTTACATGTAACTACGACGTATAAATTACAAAATACGACGGTACATTTAACTTCGGACGTGGTAAATAAATACGACAGTAGTGTTGTAGGTATCGTCGTAGTAAACTCAAAAATTAAAGTACATAAGTAATAACTTGCGTCATGGTAGATTATTTAACACGTCGTTTTTATTAATGTACCGACGTGGATTTATGTAATATACGTCGGTCATACCGACGTTGATTTTACAATTTAAACGGCGGTTTTTTTGTAATGACCGCCGTTGGTTTTAAAAATTTATTCTATAAATTTGTCGCTTTCATTCATTTTCGGTTTACATTTAGGGTTCCAAGTTCTTCCTCTCTCAGTCTCTCACGTCTCAAAGACAATAATTTGGATGTCTTTCTCAAAGAGAAATTGAGCTTACTCGCATCAAATATATGTCCACAAGAAGAAGCTTGTCAACTAGCCTTCTCACTTCCTTGATCAAGCCTGATAGGACACTTAGTGCTTCTGAATAGTCCTTGCTTTCCATCAAAAGAGATGCAAGCCTGGCCTCCACTCGCTGTCGAAGGAAAGTTCGCTTCTCAGGGAAATCTGCTTGATTTTCTTGGCTAAGAAGATCCGTCAGATTTGTGATAGCCTCTTCCTTTATCCGTAGAGCTTCAGAAGAAGAAGATGGGTTTCAAGAATGCGATAAAGAATAGAAATGGCTTCAGATGGTCTCTAAAGCATGAGCAATCGAATCAGTACTTGCTGGGAGATATGATGAAGACATTGTCAATGCTTTGAACTATACAAGTCCTGCAGAAAGATAAAGGACCAAACTGTTAAAGAAACTGAAACAACGGCGGTTTTCTGTTCTACCGTCGTCTTTTCTCGTCGTCTATATTAAGGTAAGATGGCGGTAGATTTATAATTACCGACGTAGATTATTTTGTTAAACGTCGTTAAGTGTACTACAACCGACGTGGATTTTATTTTTAAATTATAAATAGAGTTTTTTTTCCCGAATTCTTTCAGTTTTAGTTTTCAATTACAAAGCGTGATAAATAGATTTTTCTTTCCCGAGGAAATTTAAAATGAGGAAAATTAATGTTCTAGAATTTGTAAACTAACACGACGCAATATTACTAACCCGAGGAAATTATAAATAGATTTTGCTTTCCCGAATAAATTTTAAATTAATTCAGTTTGAAACAACGACGGTTTTTTGTTATGCCGTCGTTTTTAACTAACACGACGCAATATTTGTTTTGCGACGTGGAATCTTTTCATTTAACGTCGTTAGGTTTAATATAACCGACGTGGATTTGAATTTTTAAATTATGAATAGAATTTTTTTTCCCGTGACCTTTCAGTATATTTTTCAATTACAGTGCGTTA
The DNA here is from genome assembly GCF_000346465.2 of Prunus persica. Lineage (NCBI taxonomy): Eukaryota > Viridiplantae > Streptophyta > Magnoliopsida > Rosales > Rosaceae > Prunus > Prunus persica. Next base: position 6,537,354 of record NC_034010.1, read on the forward strand.
TAAATAGAGTTTTTTTTTCCGGAGGAAATTTAAAATGAAGGAAATTAATGTTCTGGAATATGTAAAGTTTCTTTTTTGGATGACAGATTTAAATAAAATAAGAATATAAAAATAACGACTGTTTTTTATTACTGTCGTCGTTTTTCGTCGTCTTAAATAAGACTAAGACGACGTAATATATTTGTTGAGCGACGTTGATTTGTTTTTTAAACGTCGTTAGGTATAATATAACCGTCGTTGAAAATTGTCTCTCTGATTGCAAATTTGCAACGACGTTAGGTGTAATATTTGTAGATACACAAACGCACACACATCATCAACTTCCAAAAAATTGTCTCTCTGATTACAAATCTGTGTCATCTGTTAAGATTATGATGTGGAACAGAGTTCCATCTGGTAAGATTTCGTAACCCTTGGGATCTCAGACAAATCTGATTATGTCGGCGGTTTTCTATATAAACCGTCGTGGTTATTTCAATTCTTGTCATTAAGTAGATCTACCGACGTAGGATAAGAAAATCAAAGAAAAAAATTGTTAACAAAAATTCTTATTAAGACGACGGTTAAAATTAAAGGTACGACGTATAAAATGAATAAATACGACGTTAAATTTTATTGTACGATTTAAAGATAACGTCGTAGAACTATACGAGAATGATGTCGATATATTTATATTTTCCGTCGTTGTACATTAATTTAATACGGCGATATTTTGTATTTTAAAGCCATGGATTTGTTTGTAATTATACGGCGTTTTATACGAAAACCTCGTCGTGTTATTTTATGAGTAAAAACGGCGGTTTTTATTGAAATTGTCGTCTTTACTTTCTACGTCGGTCGATTCATAACTTCTGCCGTTCTTTGTTGGCATTGATTTTATACTGCGGAAATCTGTTTCAAATAGACGTCGGTTGTTTAATTAGGTACGTCGTTATTTTTGAACAGCCATTTGAATCTCCATTTTTTAGTTGTCTAAGTTTGTATTACACGACGGTGTTTTTAGAACCGTCGTCTTTTTAAAAACCACGACGGTTTTCACTTAGACCGTCGTTGTTTTCTGGTCGTCTTTTTCACTTTTTGTAGTAGTGATCTTCCACCTATGATTGCCATTACCCATACCCAAAGAGGAAGTTGTGGAGATGTGAGTTTGTGCAATGATGATGGAGAAGACAAGAGCGTATGTTGGTTTTTTTATATATTATTTTTAATTGAAAAATAAAAAAGCTAACTATTAAGTTAGTTGACATGTGTCAACAAACTAGTAGGGGGACATGAGGGGACACAAAATTTTGGGGACAGCAGATCCGCTCCCCTCACATGGCACCATCGCCACACAATAATATTTTGACATAAACAACTTATCACAGCAATGAGGGGAACAGGAAAAAAAAAAATTAGAACACAACAGTGACTCAATCTGTGGAAATTATGATAAGCAATAAATATGGGAGCATGTTAAATACTTACACAAAAGGTGCTATTAAACGAACCCTAAATTAACTGAATACACCCTATCACCAAACTATTTATTGAATTATTAATTTACCCTAATATATATTATTAGTTGAGTCTCTAATCCTCTAGTGGGGAATGCAACAGGTTCGACACATGTTGGTTACAAAAGTTGCATTTTAAGAAATATTTTCCATTTTTTGGGCTGGAGGAAAGAAAGTGACATGGGCTCTAGCCCTAGTTATGCGTTTATCAACTACAATAACTCTGCCTTACTATAATTGCATTTATATTAAGGGAGCTTCATTAATATACCCAAAATAGGGGCTGAAATTATAAAAAAACCCCACATGGATTGCACTTTAGAAACACACCTAAAACTCATTTACTACATAAAAAATTAGTGTTTAAGTTCTTATAAATTACATGACTGCCATTGATCAATTTAAAAAAGAAGACCAACACAAAAAACTTAAATAGCACCCAAAACAAGCCCAACCCAATTTTATAAAAAAACCCAAACAATTCATTACAAACAAAAGGTCTTGAAAACCGTAGTTTCATTAACGTGTCATGTTAATTAATCATTGTAATGTTCTACACCTTTATTGTCATGTTGATTAATTGTTGTAATGTTCCAGTTTAGGGTAATAACACTGCTATGTCATGTTGATTAATGGTTGTAATGTTCCAGTGTAGAGTAATAACACTGCTAATTTCCTATAACATCCTATTTCTAATGCATGTTTACCCCTGTACTGTTCCAGTGTAGGGTAATAACACTGCTAGTTTCCTATGATATCCTATTTCTAATGCATGTCTACCCATGTAATGTTTCAGTCTAAGGTAATAACATTGCTAGTTTATTGTCATGTTGATTAATGGCTGATGTTCCAATCTAGGGTAATAATATTGCTAGTTTATTGTCATGCTGATTAATGGTTGTAATGTTCTAGTTTAGGGTAATAACAATACTAGTTTCATATGACATCCTATCTCTAATGCATGTTTACTCTTGTAATGTTCCAGTCTAGGGTAATAACACTGCTCGTTTCCTATGATATTCTATTTCTAATGCATATCTACCCCTATAATGTTCTAGTCTAGGGTAATAGCACTGCTATTTCCTATGACATCCTATTTCTAATGCATGTTTACCCCTGTAATGTTCTAGTCTAGGGTAATAACACTGCTAGTTTACTGTCATGTTGATTAATGTTTATCATGTTGCTATTTCTAATACATGTCCACCAAAGAAAAGATGAAGAAAGAACAAACCAGACCAACTCAAAACAAGCTGAGCCCAGATTGTTAATACTATTATGTCATAGAAGTATATTGTTAATACTCTGTCATAGAAGTACATTGTTAATACCCTATCACAGAAGTACATTGTTAAACAAAAATGAGATTCATAACTGAAATAGTAACAAAAGTTGAATCGATCATCAAAGCTTCAAATACATTTCGAAAATCAACTAAAATCCGAAGAGAAACACATAATTGAAGCAAAAGATCAAAAATCTCAAGTACAAACCAAACGACGACGACGACGGCGACGACGATAACAACGACAATGATGTGGCGAAAGAGGAGTAGAGCTCGAAGATGAGGAGTAGAGCTAAAAGCATCTGATCGAGGTTTTTTCAAGGTCTTGAACAATCCGAAAAAAGAAAAAATCAATAGAAGCACGATTTTAGAACAAGAAATTGAAGGTGAAATATTGAAAATTGTAGATTAAAGATGAATAATATAGTTGGACCTGAGACTGAGCTTCAATGGAAGCTCCTCTTGCTCCAACACCAGAGAAAACACCAGCGAGAAAGGAGAAAATAAATATGATTTGATTTTTTGGCAGATTTGGTTTTTTTGGCAGATTTGGTTTTTTGGCAGACATGGAAATATTTGGTTTTATGGCAGATCTGGGCAGATCTGATTTTCCTCTCTTAAATCCATAGTACAAGGACAATATAGGTATTTAACACACACAAATAAACTAAAAAACAACTATTAAATTAAAAAAAATTGATAGCTGTCAATTTTTGGATTTTTTTTGGGTGTGTTTATAGTTTTTAAACGGTGTAGGGTTTCTTTATAAAACCATGTCTAAGATTGGGTATATAACTAAATTTCTATTATATTAATTCACAAGAAGCATGGTCAAGCTAAACACATTTATTTTTTGGATGAAGGTAAGCACATGTTTAGGTTGTGTTTAATTGTGGGTTCAGGGTAATCATCCTAATTAGTATTACCAAGAAGCTTCATTCAAGTGCTGCTGATTGATAGAAACCCTTCAACCTTAATCCAATGCCAAAGAATCAGAACTATTAGGCCCCGTTTGGTGGGCTAGACTGGATGAGATATTTCCAATTAATATGGAAATGGATCCTAATCATTTTTTGGTGGACATAAATGTATCTCAGACTGGATATGGGCCTTTGGATTCATGTCCCAAATAATTGGGTTTATGAAACCCAACCCTAGATGTGGGTTTACAGTGAAACCTCTGCCGCCGTCTCTCTCCTTCCCATTCATCTCGTTGCCTTCTTCTCTATTCTCCTCTTTTATATTCTTTCTTCTCTTTCTCCTCTCTCCTCTATCTTTTGTCCAATCTCGTTGGTCTCTCTCTATTCCACCACCTTCTACCCATCGCTGGAGTCATCGCCTCTGCAGTATGCTTTCTCTTGCAAGGCATCGCCGGAGCAGTCTAAAGTTTGAAGAAATCTTAGTCGTCTATCATGTTGACTAACCTGGTACCTATTATAAATCCACTTCGAAAACAAAATCAAACAAAGCCCAACAACCGCAGGAATAAGAGAAAACAAAGATGAAGAAGGAAAACAACTAGCAATAGATTATATTTTCTTTTCCTTTCTGTTTTTCAAAACTTGATATGAGTTTAATTTTCTATTTTTAATTTTAATTTTTTTAAGTTTGAGTTTTGGGTGATGTTATGAGTTCTCTTCTTGATTTGTTTAGGATTTTGCATATGATTCCAAGGTTTTTCTACAATATGAGTAAAAAAAAATTAGAATTTTGAATTGTTAATAAAAAAAAAAGAAAAATCTGATTTATTAAAAAATAATAATAATAATTCAAGTCTGATGTTTGCTGCAAAAATAAATTGAATTGGACTCAAAGCCAAACCAATCCAAGCCAGACCAATCCAATGCTTCGAAGTCTATTTTAACTGGATCAAGTCAGCCCACCAAACCATGCCTTATTTCTTATTGAAATTGGATTTACAATCACATGCCTTAGAATGAGCATAAGCCCAATAATATAATCGCTTCCCAGTTAAGCAAATAACAGCTGTTAACTAACAAAACAAATTGCCAGCTAACTAACCAATTGCCTAACAAAACCTTGCCAGCTCAGCTAACATACAAAAAGACCATATTAACCCTGAGAATCCTATCACTGATTAATCACAGAGCTACAGATCTCATCTCCGAACTGAATGTTAAACATTATTGGTTTTCTGTAGCGGATGGGACTAGGCACCAGCACCTGTAAATTATATCAACACATGAATCCACTGAGTCAAAGAGTCGTTGTAAAGATAACATAATCTGAAGATATGCATTTAAGTACAGTAAGAGGATCTGTTGGTTGTTGCAAAGTTAGGCGTCCTTAGAAAATATCTAACGGAGGTAAATTTGGACCACGTCCTTGCACAGCATGGAGAAGAAAGGTGAGGCCCATTGAGTTTACAAACACTGAAAAAGACAAACCAGTCTTAATATTAATTTATTGAGCAAAAGTCCCAAGTGTGCACGTCAGAAACCAAAGGAAGCTGAAAACTGGAAGTTCCTCTCCCCCTCTTAAACTTCATCACCTTCACAACTGCAACCAACGACTAGTCTTTGATCTGAGTATGGCTCCTATGGCCAACCAACAAGGACATTCTTTTTCTTCTTCTTCTTCTTCTTCTGTAACTCAAGATCCATGGACATATGATGTGTTTGTGAGTTTTAGAGGTAAGGATACACGCACCAATTTTACAGATCATTTGTACAAGGCCTTGTCCGATAAGGGGATCTACACCTTCATTGATCGTGAGCTTATAGGAGGAGAAAAAATCTCACCAGCCCTTCTCGAAGCAATTGAAGAGTCACGGATTTCTCTCATTGTATTCTCTGAAAACTATGCATCCTCAAGGTGGTGCTTGGACGAACTCGTTGAGATCCTTCGATGCAAAAGCTCAACGAATCAAATAGTTTGGCCCATTTTTTACAAAGTGGATCCTTCGCATGTACGGAACCAAACAAATAGTTTTGGTGATGCATTTGCTGACATGAACTGCAGATTTAAGGATAATACGGAGAAGGTGCTAAGGTGGAGGAGCGCTCTTAGAGAAGCAGCAAGTTTGAAAGGATATACTTGCAAGGCGGGAGAGTATATTTCTACCCTCTATACTGCACATATATATGGTTAATTTAGTGGCTTGATTCTATATTTCAGGGTCATCTATCTTTTTCAAGTTTAATTTTTTCTCTACTTTTTCGTTTGGTTATATTTAATTGTTACGCATTAAAAAAGGTACTGTTTTGATAGAAATAGAAAACTGTAGGCAGAAGATTTTTTTCAATAGCTGTAGGTAGAAGATTCAAAACCCATATATTAGTCTCTCCAAAAGCCGTACTAGTCAAATATTGTTTGTAGTTAAAGAACTATTAAGCACGTTGAGTAGGGTTACCACAGTGGTGGCCCTCCCCCTTTCCCCATGCTTGGTACCCAGGATCGAACCCCAGGAGTCTTTCCTACCAATGTAACCCAAAAAAAAAAACAGAAAAAAAAAATATAACTATTAGGCTCCATGGAAGGATTCCAAATTCATGGATTTAGATGTATATTGTAAGGTAAACTTGTTTGTTTAGACTAGTAAAATTATAAGATTTGGACAAGAGAGAAATGAAGAAGATAAATGGATTTCAAATGATTCCTTACATGTGGTCAATTTCAAAACTACATTTTAAAGGCACAACATCTAGTTATTCCAAATACCTTCATTCTAATGTTGTTCTTGTTTTGGCAGCAAATTTAGCCTTATTCTCAAATCTAAATCCCTTCTTTTAAATCCCTCCATCCAAACGGAACATTACTTTAGCAGACTATCCAACCAAACTCAATGGAGTAGGGCAGTCGGCTAAATAGACTACCTTGTGTTCTTTGCGTGCTTGCATGTTAACATTTTATTCCTTAATGTGTCAAATTTTTTAAATGGTAGGTCAGAAGCTACATTTATCAACCACATCGTTGAAGAGATTGTAGTCCTAGTGCTGAACCGCACATATTTGAATGTGGCGAAGTACCCAGTTGGAATTCACTCTTGTGTAAGAGCTGTGGAAATGCTTTTATGTGCTGGTGGGAATGGTCGCCGCATAGTTGGGATATGGGGGACATCTGGAATAGGCAAGACAACAATTGCGAAAGCTGTTTATAATGCAATTGCTCATAAGTTCGAAGGGTGTTGTTTCTTGGCAGATGTTAGAGAAAATTCAATGCCACATGGAGGCTTAATCCAACTACAGGAGACTCTTCTTCAAGAGATTCTAGGTGGCAACAAGTTGAAAATTGTTAGTGCTGATAAAGGTATCTCTATTATACAAAAATTGCTAAGGCAGAAAAGGATTCTCTTAATTCTTGATGATGTGAATCAATTGGAGCAATTAGACAACTTGGCTGGAGTTGGTTGGTTCGGTGAGGGTAGTAGAGTCATTATAACTACACAAGATAGCGGATTGCTAAAATGTTATGGAATTGAGTTGATATACGAGGTCCATAAGTTATACGACAACCAAGCTCTTGAGCTTTTCAGTTTGAATGCCTTTGGAAGAAATGAACCTCCAAATGATTATTTGGAACTCGCAAAACGAGCAATAGCCTATGCTCAAGGCCTTCCACTAGCTTTAACACTTTTAGGTTCCCATCTTCGTAATAAAGATATACATCGTTGGCAAGCTATATTAGATGGTTATGAAGGAGAACCTTATACAGGTATACAGAAAATACTTCGAAAAAGTTATGATGCATTAGGTAATTCAGTGCAACAAGTTTTTCTAGACATGGCGTGTTTCTTCAAGGGTGAAGATAAGGACTATGTGATGCAAATACTAAGTTCTAAGCAGAAGGCTTCCCAAGATTGTATTGAAGTCCTGGTTGAGAAGGCAATGATAACTATTCAATATAATAGGATTTTGATGCATGACTTGCTAGAAAAATTGGGCAAGGATATAGTTCACGAAGAGTGCCCCATTGAGCCTGGCAAGCGTAGTAGATTGTGGTTTCATGAGGATGTCTACCATGTTCTAACAGAAAATAGCGTAAGTATTATATGTCCTTATATTCAATCTGATATAGTACCTTGTAAACCAATAATTTTCTTAACAGCATTTTGCTTTGAACAACAACTTGGTTTCTTAATATTATTATCTTTTCATCTCAGGGAACAAGAAAAATTAAAGGCATCATGGTGAAGTTTCCCAAGCCAGATGAGATACCCTTGAATGCAGAAAGCTTCTTCGGGATGGTAAATCTTGAAATTTTCATAAACTGTAATGCAGTTCTATCCGGATATGTTGAATATCTACCCAACGAGTTGAGGTTCATTGATTGGGGTAGATGCCAGTTACAATTATTGCCATCCAATTTTCATGCAAGGCATCTTGTTGTGTTCAATATGCCCTGCAGTGATATCAGACAATTGGAGGGATTTAAGGTACGCACTTCAAATTATTTTCATCTATTATTATCTCAAATATATTTCTTTGAGCTTAGTGTCATCATGTGTTCAAAACTCCTTACATTTGGCGTGTGGTTGATCATTTCCTATTTTGTGTATTTTTCTCACAGAAATTCCCAAAGTTGACATCTATAAATTTAAGTGGTTGTCAATTCTTAGAAAAAATCGTTGACTTATCTGGAATCCCAAATTTGAAGTACTTGAATCTAAGTGAGTGTAAACGTTTGGTTGAGGTCGATGGTTCTGTTGGATTCCTTGATAAACTTGTTGAATTGGATCTCAGAGAATGCTTTCAGCTTACAAGGTTTGGAACAAGACTTAGATTGAAATCCTTAGAAAGACTTTATCTATGTGATTGTAAAAGGCTTGAGAGTTTCCCAGAAATAGAGGACAAGATGGAATCGCTAATCATTTTGGATATGGAAGGAAGTGGCATAAGAGAATTGCCTTCATCAATTGCATATCTTACTGGTCTTGAAGTATTAAAAGCTGATTATTGTGAGAACCTTTCAAATGCGTCATTACATCATATATATGGATTGCAACGTCTCGGTGAGCTTAGTGTCAAAGGGTGTCGAAAACTCCTTACTTTTGGCAATGAGGTTAACTTTGAAGTTTCATCCAGCTACACTGAATTACAGCTGCTTTCAAATAGCTCAAATTTTTCGGATGACAACTCTCTCTCATTAGCACTTCCCAGGCTACGTTTCTTTTTTCTCGGAGGATGCAACTTATCAGAAAGTGATTTCCTCCCGCCTCTCGATTGCTGGTCCACATTAGAAGAACTTGATCTTTCTGGAAACAATTTTGTCAGTCTTCCGGAATGCATTAGCAAATTTGTCAACTTGCTCAGCCTTAGATTGTGTGGTTGCAAGAGGCTTCGGGAAATTCCAGAAGTGCTTCCACCAAAATTAACTTCAGTAACCCTGAATAGTTGCACGTCACTGGAAACATTTCCAAAACTGTCACCAGGGCTTCAGCATTTGTATTTGACTAATTGCTTTAAACTATGTGGCTGTGACATCACAGAAAACATTTTGTTGAATCAGGTCTCTCTCTCTCTCTCTCTCTTTCTCTCTCTCTCTCTCTCTCTATATATATATATATATATACACGTTTTAAGTCAATGGTTGTTGTAATTATTCTAGGTGTCTTCTCAGAGTTCTACAATCGAAATTATAGTTCCAGGAACTGAAGTTCCAAAGTGGTTTAGCTGTTGTAAAGAGGCAACAGTATTTGAAGATCCTTTTTCAGATAATAAAGGGGAATACGTTGCTGAATGTGAAGTTTGTTTTGAAATTCCTCCAAATTTAGAATGGGAGACGTCAAGATTGGCTCTATGTGCTGTTTTCGATCTCATGACTTATCATGGTTGTCAGTTTTGCGCCAAGATTCTCATAAATGGAAAACAGGTCAACGAGATATGGATTTGGGCTGAGTATGGTATTAAGTTAGAGGAAACTCATGTGTGGCTCAACTGTAGTCCATTATTGGATCCGAACAAGAACATGGTGGAAGGACCCATGCGGTTGCAACAGGGTAATATGTGTCAAGTTTTATTTTACTACCACGGTGCAGGGCCGATGACAAGGTGTGGGGTCCACGTATTAGGCCACCAGGTTGGTGATGTCAGTGAGACTGGGATCATGGTAGTTGACGATGATATCCATTGTCACTACCAAGATGAATTGGTTTCCTTGTCTTTAACATCAACGAGTGGTGTTGGGAAGAGGCCTCGTGGATCAGATACCATCGCAGTTGATAATCATGGTCCTAACGTTGTCGTCATGGATCATGATCATGAAGAGCAATACCTTACCTTGTTTTCAGAACCAGCAGATCATCCAAAGCGGAGGCATATTGATATTGATGAGGAGCAAAGTATGTAAATCCATTAAATGTTGAATGATATCTTTGCATTTTAATATATGGTCGTATATGTTTGCTGATGTGAAAGACGACTGCATTTTGATCTGGTTGCAGATCTCACCTATTGATGTGAATGGAGCTTGTTCAGTCAAGGGAATTGATGACGTTGCGGAAGAAATGTACTTGATAGAGGATTATTTTCAGTAAAGCATTCCACAATTCACTAGATCAGTTGGGCATTGGCGACATCTATGCACCAACGTGAGGGGGAGTGTTGGCGTGACTTGTGGATATTGACTTACTTTCCTTACACACCAAGAATTCCTATTATAATTGTAATTGATTTACTTTAATTCCTAATTTCCTACTGTAAATAGATTTAGGAATTTATTATTTACTTGCCCATTCAGGTTTCGTTGTATTATAAATATGACCTCCTACAAGGAGAAGAATACACAGAAAATTCCCACAAACAAATATTATCTCATAATTTTCATATTTTAGCACCTAGTTCCCCTGCCCTACTTTATATGGAAAATCATGTCATCATAAATCAAACCAGCCTGCAAATAATGAAGCTAGAAGGAGACATAATGCACCTGGCGAGGTTTACAGTTGGAACTTATTACACTTGGTCATTGCCATAGACCTACAAATTGTTACGAAATAACAGTAAATGTTTTATACTATAGGATCACTATATTATTGCACAACTCTTAAAATATAAACAGTAGCAAAATTACGAAATCTGTATAAATGTGCAAATATAAATTAAGTACAGAATACTGACTTTTATTGAAGATAGAGGCTTGCGTATTCGCAATGTCCTAAAAACAGAATTTCGCCTCTTCTCAGTGCTTGAAGTTCAATAGGCGTCTATCTCCCAGGATTCTACTATCTATAATTCAAGGGTCCAGCACCGAATCCTTGAATTCTGGCGAACGTTGGTGTGCCTCTCTCCAATACAGTTGGTAACTTTAAAATAATATGAGATAGTTTAAGGAAAAAGAGATATGTATTATGGTCTAGGACTTGTGGTTTTATAATAGAATTACACCCCTTCAAAATAGCAGTTGGTATCAGTTATACCTGTTCAAATTCAAACAAAAAGATAAGTCTTTCTGGTTTGAATTTAACTTCTGCCAAAAGAAATTCGAAAAATAAAAAAATAATTATTTTATTTTCGGGCTAGGTATATTTATTTTATTTTCCAGAGACCCCAAGAGGCCCAAGGCCCAAGGCCCAAGTCTTGATTATTTAAATATTAATATTAATCAAGCAAGCCAACCATGATAGTCTTCACTACCACGCCCATCAACCCACCAATCCTTATTTAATTGATGTTAAGGTTTCATGCTTATAAAGCATATGGAACCTTTTGTTTTCTCCAATGTGGGACATTTGCTTTCAAACTTCCAACAATACCCCACATTTGAAATGCAAATTTGTTTTTGAAAATAAAACATGCAGACTCAAAAACTGGAGAAGAAATTAGATAAAATACACATCAGGAAAAGTGTCTTTTAGACTTGAACTTTCCCTATTGTAGACGTATCGGATCTACTTAATGAATCAGTGAACATCATAGCCTTGAACTGTTCATCGTTTTGTAGTAAACCGAGACAATACGCCACACATGTATTAAATCTTTACACACTTAAGTTCGTGCGGTTGTGTTCATTTTGGTCTTGAACAAATCCCGGTCTCATAGGAGCTTTAGAGAATGTAGTCATGTAATTCTCATAAATGCGACCCCACATTTACTCCTATATAGGTAACGTTAATTAAAAGTATTATGCCATACTTCTTTTGAATATCAAAATATTAACATCATTAAATGTTTTGTATAAAACATACCCTAAAAACATTTGCAGACACAACACTTTGATCATAGGAATGAGTAAGTAGTGTGTTCATACCTTGAGCCATTCCCAACCAGTTTGCCTATTGAACCTAGACCATGGGATCTCCAATCAGCTAGGTAAGGGTTCCATTAGGTTAGCTCATTATGAAATTGACATTAAACCCATTCCCCTCGACGCATATTTAATTTGCTCTCTAGGTAGGCCTTTTGTCAAAGGATCAGCTATGTTTTCCTTTGACTTTACATAATCTAATGAGATTATTCCATCTTTGAGCAACTGTCTAATTGTGCTATGTCTTCGCCTTATATGCCTTGATGTGCCATTGTATATCTTATTTTTGGCTCTTGCAATAGCTGCCATATTATCACAATGAATACATACTGCAGTTATTGGTTTAGACAATAACGGTATATCTTCCATAAAGTTTCGAAGCCATTCCTCTTCTTTAGCAACCTTGTCCAAAGCTATGAATTCTGATTCCATAGTTGACCGTGCTATACACGTTTGCTTGGTTGACTTCCAAGCTACTGCTGCCCCTCCACATACAAAAACATAGCCACTAGTGGATTTCGTTTCACGTTCACCAGAAATCCAGTTTGCATCACTATATCCTTCTAAAACTGGTGGGTAACTTGTGTAATGCAATCCATAACTTATTGTGCCTTTAATAAATTGTAGCACTCTAATCAGAGCCTTCCAATGATCATCAGATGGATTACTAGTATATCAACTAAGCCTGCTCACTGCATAAGCTAAATCAGGCCTTGTACTATTCATCATATACATTAAGCTTCCAATCACTTGTGAATATTCTAGCTGAGATACTGCATCTCCATTATTTTTAGCTAGATGAACTGATGGATCAAAAGGGGTCACAACGGATGGATCATCAAAGTGACCAAATTTTCTAAGTATTTTTTCTGCATAATGGGACTGAGTCAAAAAATAACCTTGTTTGGTTCTTTGAACTCTAATTCCAAGTATGATATCTGCAAGTCCCAGGTGCTTCATATCAAAACTTGAACACAACATTTTCTCTGTAGAATTAATGATATCTTTGTTAGTACCTATTATGAGCATGTCATCAACGTATAAGCATACTATGACACATGAGTTCTTGAAACTCTTTACATATACGCATTTGTCACTCTCATTGATCTTAAAACCATTTGACAGCATAACATGATCAAATTTTTCATGCCACATTGTTGGTGCTTGTTTAAGTCCATACAATGACTTAATTAATTTGCACACTTTCTTTTCTTGTCCTTTAACCACAAACCCTTCTGGTTGTTCCATATAGACTTCTTCATCTAATTCTCCATTCAAAAAGGCGGTTTTAACATCCATTTGATGTATCTCCAATTTCTGTATGGCTGCTATGGAAATTAATATTCTTATAGATGAGATTCTTGATACAGGTGAATATGTATCAAAGTAATCCAGCCCTTCTTTTTGTCTATAGCCTTTTGCTACTAGACGTGCCTTATATTTGTCTATAGAACCATCAACCTTCAATTTCTTTTTGAATATCCATTTATGACCAATTGGTTTATTACCAGGTGGTAAATCAACCAATTGTCAGGTATTATTTTGTAAAATGGAATCCATCTCACTTTTAATTGCTTCCTTCCAAAAAGTAGCCTCACTTGAAGTCATCGCTTCCTTGTATGTTTGTGGTTCAGCTTCTGACAAGAAGGTTAGAAAATCAGGTCCAAAATTTCTTGGGATTTTCGTTCTACTTCCTCTTCTTGGTTCCATTTCATTTTCATGAACCCCTGATGAAGAAGGAATGTCACTTTGAGTTGTTTCAAGTGATCTTTTTTTAGTTGGACAGGACCTATTTTCTTTGTAGGGATAAATATGTTCAAAAAATTCTGCATCTACAGATTCTATGATAGTATTAACATGAATATCAGAAATTTCTGATTTAACCACTAAGAATCTATAGGCTGCACTATTATTTGCAAAACCAATGAATGCACAATCTACTGTTTTTGGTCCAAGTTTAACTCGTTTTGGCAAGGGTACTTGAACTTTTGCAAGGCAACCCCACACTTTGAGGGTTTTATATGTAGGAATTCTACCTTTCCACACTTCATAAGGAGGCTTAGTAGTCTTCTTATGTGGAATTTTGTTCAAGATTGTATTTGCAGTAAATAAGGCTTCACCCCACAGATTGTGTGGAAGCCCTGAACTATTCAACATGGAGTTGATCATGTCCTTGAAAGTTCGATTTTTTCTTTCAGCAACACCATTTTGTTGAGGTGTAAATGGAGCCGTTGTTTGATGAACTATTCCATGTTGAGCACAACATTCAGAGAAGGCTATAGACTCATACTCTCCTCCTCTATCAGATCTTAGAGCTTTAATTTTTCTCTCTAATTGATTTTCAACTTCAGCTTTATATGTCTTGAACATATTCAAAGCCTCATCCTTGCTATTTATCAGATAGACATAGCAGAATTTACTGCAATCATCAATGAAAGTAATATAATAATTCTTTCCTCCACGAGTTGGTGTTGATTTAAAATCACATAGATCTGAATGAATCAAACCCAGCAACTCATTAGATCTTCCAAAAACAGATTTGAAACTTTGCCTTGCAAAATTTGATTCTGTGCATATTTCACATTTATTGTTGTGATCAATTTTAAAGTTTGGCAGCAACCTTAAATTGATCATTCTATCTAAACAACGGAAATTAACATGTCCTAATCTAGGATGCCAAATATCACAAGACTCAACAATATAAACGGAAGCCTTATTTATTTTATTAATAGCATTTGTAGCCAATACATTAAGTTTGAACAAACCCTCAGCCAAATAACCCTTTCCCACAAACATTCCCCCTTTAGTGAGAACAAACTTGTCTGATTTGAACACTAGTTTAAAGCCCTTATTGCTGAGCAATGGACCAGACACTAAGTTCTTCCTAATATCAGGGACATGAAGTACATCTAGAAAGGCTAGTTCCTTCCTAGAGGTAAATTTCAGCAGCACCTTTCCTTTTCCAGCAATGGCAGCAGTTGAGGAATTTCCCATGTAGAGTTGTTCTCCACCAGAAATTTCTTGGTATGTAGAGAACATGCTCTTGTCTCCACATATGTGCTTGGTTGCACCAATATCAATCCACCAATCTTTTGTACCTAAAACCATATTCGTTTCAGACACCACAGCAGCCAAAACATCTTCAGTTACATTTGCTTGATTATTGGCAGACTTGGCAGAAACTCCATCTTTCTTGTGGTGACAATCTTGTGCCTTGTGTCCAGCTTTTCCACACACCCAGCAACTCCATTTTATTTTCTTAAAATTCTTGCTGTTTGGTGCTATTTTGAAATAGGACTTGCCTTTATTTTTCTGGGAATTGTATTTTGGCTTTCCAGTAGAGACTTTGCCTTCAACAATGTTGAGTTTGGCTTCAGAGGAAGCACCATCCACTTTCACAATAATTCTGTGATCCTGTTCAACTCTTAGTTTCAGAACCAAATCATCCAGGGTCATGTCAGATTTCTTGTGTTTCAGATAGATCTTGAAATCATTCCAGGAAGGAGGCAACTTCTCTATGATCAAACCCACTTGAAAGTTCTCATTCATGATCATGTTTACATTATGCAGTTCATGCATAATGATCTGGAGTTATTCCACTTGATTAACCACTGACTTGGAGTCTATCATTTTGTAATTCAGAAATTTCCCAATGACAAATTTCTTTGTACCAGCAACCTCTGTTCTGTACTTCTTTTCGGAGACTCCCACAATTCCTTGGCAGTCTTGTATGAAGAATAAACATCATACAATGTATCATCCAATGAACTGAGAATATAATTCCTGTAGAGAAACTCAGAATGTTTCCAAGCATCAATAGCATTTAATTTGGCTGCAGGTATCAGATTCTCTATTGCCACAGGAACTTCCTCTTTGACTACATGAGCCAAATTCAGTGTCATCAAGTAAAACAGCATTTTCTGTTGCCAGCGTTTGAAATCCACCCCTTTGAACTTCTCTGGTTCCTTAACATGAGTTTTGACGCCACTGACATTGACTATATCAGTCATCTTCACGCCACTTACAGATTCTTCCATTAAGAACTTTTGTCTTTAGATTGTTACGAAATAATCAGTAAATGTTTTATACTATAGGATCACTATATTATTGCACAACTCTTAAAATATAAACAGTAGCAAAATTATGAAATCTGTATAAATGTGCAAATATAAATTAAGTACAGAATACTGACTTTTATTGAAGATAGAGGCTTGCGTATTCGCAATGTCCTAAAGACAGAATTTCGCCTCTTCTTAGTGCTTGAAGTTCAACAGGCGTCTATCTCCCAGGATTCAACTATCTATAATTCAAGGGTCCAGCACCGGATCCTTGAATTCTGGCAAACGTTGGTGTGCTTCTCTCCAATACAGTTGGTAACTTTAAAATAATATGAGATAGTTTAAGGAAAAAGAGATACGTATTATGGCCTAGGACTTGTGGTTTTATAATAGAATTACACCCCTTCAAAATAGCAGTTAGTATCAGTTATACCTGTTCAAATTCAAACAAAAAGATAAGTCTTTCTGGTTTGAATTTAACTTCTGCCAAAAGAAATCCGAAAAATAAAAAAATAATTATTTTATTTTCGGGCTAGGTATATTTCTTTTATTTTCTAGAGACCCCAAGGCCCAAGACCCAAGTCTTGATTATTTAAATATTAATATTAATCAAGCAAGCCGACCATGATAGTCTTCACTACCAAGCCCATCAGCCCACCAATCCTTATTTAATTGGTGTTAAGGTTTCATGCTTATAAAGCATATGGAACCTTTTGTTTTCTCCAATGTGGGACATTTACTTTCAAACTTCCAACACAAAATACAAGCAATCTACTGGTTCTTGCATTTTAGGTAAAAAGAAATCTACTGGATCTGATCTTTTTAATCAGCTTGCTTCCTTTATTTTGAGATGCAATATTTAAATGGGTACCTATACCTAAATTTTCTGGAGTATATGATATTGCATATGAGAACATGAAATCTGGATGGGCTCAAATAGTATATCATGCATATTATTGTTTTCGAACACCTCTCTACTTTTTTGTTTTTTTGGGTCAGGAGAAGTCCTTTTAGTTTGGGAAGGAATTTTGGTTCTTTGAACGGCACCATCGTATCATGCATGCTTTGCGTTGCTAACATAGTGGTTCAGATTTTCGCATATACAATATCTCTTATGTTATGTGGTAGGCCTTTATTAATATTGATGCTATATAAGATAAGGTAGGGGCGGATGTGGTACGGTAACTGTAATATTTCATGTAAGCTACAAACCTTCCGAGAAATTGCGGTATTGCATTATTTGACACCGCAAACTAGCCGAAGAGTTGCAGTTAATCGTATTGAGAATCAGAAAATCTCTTTAGTCACGTTGATAGGAATTTTTTGTACCTGCGCAATAAGGTTAAAATCACTGAAAATACTTGCAAGAATACAAGGTAATTGTAGTATAAATGCTTATGCAAGGTTGTTGTCCCCAAAGATTGTTTGACTAATTTGTAATTAAACTAACTCTTAATTAATAATTAAAATATATTTTATCAAAGATTTGAAATTTATGACTAAATTAACAATAAAAGAAATTTGAAAGTTGAGAAATAATAACAGCAAAGAAGAAAAACGTTTTTTAAAATAACAATTTAGAGAAAACTAGAGTTTAGCCATCACCGTCACAATCCTATGCAATTCTATCAATTACTTATGAATTTCCACATATATGCTTTGAAGATTAGGTTTTCCTAATGCATATTTTCCTTGTGATGTTCAAGCGAAAACATATATCTAACATGCAATCCGTGTGTGATGTTCAAATCAAATATAAACATGCAAGACTCATTAAGCTTTGTGAAAACCCTTTGAAAAACTATGCAACCCTTAAGAGCGTGATGTTCGTCTTAAGTGAACGTACAACTACTCATCACAAGAAGCCCTCCTCAATTTCAGGGTGATGTTCCAACAGAAATGGCATCAAATTACTTGTCTAAATTTCCTAATGGTGATCAGTCATTAAAATTAATATATAGTTTTAATCGCAGTGATTAATAATTCAAAGCAACATGCTTCCATTCATAAGCAAATTAATAAAATTACAAATTCAAGCTAAGGCTTCTAGCCTCACCCTAGCAATTCGAATTAGCGCATACTCATAACTAAAATCAAAGAAATATCATTAGAATGAATAAGAATGAAAACACCTTATGGTAGAGAATCTTCAAGAGCCCTCGTAATTACTCTCTATCTCCAAAATTGCATAAAAGAAAAAAACATCTTAAAACTAGGGCTGACTAAAACCTTAAATATTGCCCTAAAAGCTAGCCGCCCAATCTCTAAAAACCAAGTCTCTTATTTCTACTAGGAAGCTGACTAATAATAAAATATATTAAAACATAAAATCCTAATTGAGTTAGGATAGACTGCACAGAAACTGTCTAGCCACGTTTTAGCCTCAAATCTCCTCCAATTCCGGGCCAACATAGTTTGTTTTAAAGATAAGAACGTTCTGAACACATCTCCAGAAGGCCCGAACCCATCCGATCTCTTGCATACATCGGCATCACATCCTTCTTCTGTCGAGTTGCCAAATGGATTAGGTGTTGATATAATTTCTACTGGTTCCTTGAAAATTAATTATGATGTTATTAAAGATGTCCTTTATGTTCCCTCCTTCAATCAATTTGCTTTCGGGCTGGGTGTATATCTTTTATTTTTCAGAGACCTCAAAAGGCCCAAGGCCCAAGGCCCAAGGCCCAAGTCTTGATTATTTAAATATTATTATTAATCAAGCAAGGCAACTATCATAGTCTTCACTACCAAGCCCATCAGCTCACCAATCTTATTTAATTGGTGTTAAGGTTTCATGCTTATAAAGCATGTGGAACCTTTTGTTTTCTCCAATGTGAGACATTTGCTTTCAAACTTCCAACAATATTATCTTACCAAGCCCACGGATATCAAGCCTCCACTTGCAGCACATACCACCTCTACCAGTTCTTATTTGTGGCACCGTCGTCTTGGGCACCCCTCTGCTGCCTCATTACAATTTCTGTCCAAATTCTTATATGGTATTCCCTTCAATTTAAATTCTCATTGTGAAATCTGTCCAATGGCCAAACAGACTTGACTACCATTTTCTTTAAGTTCTATTTCTACGCTTACACCCTTTGGTTTGATACATTGTGATATATGGGGAGCTCATCGCATTAATTCACATTCTGGTGCTCGTTATTTTTTAACCATCGTGGATGATTTTTCTCGTCACACAATGGGTTCATCTTATGCAATTTAAATCTGAAACACAGGACCTATTAAAATCATTCTTTGTTTTCGTGCGAACGTGAATTTACTTCCATGCGTCCTTTCTTTAATGATTTGGGCATCATTTTCCAGCATTCTTGTCCTTCTACACCCCAACAAAATGGTGTTGTTGAGTGCAAACACCGCCACCTCCTTAATGTCGCATGAGCCTTACGTTTTCAAGCACACATTCGCTTAAAATTTTGGGGGAAAGCATTCAAATTGCTGCATATATTATCAACCCTTTTGCTTTCCAAAAGAACACCATATGAAATGCTTCATAAACAGGTACCCCAATATCACCACTTAAGAGTCTTTGGTTGCTTATGCTATGCCACCACTACTACAAAAAAGCAAAAAGACGACGGTAAATCACCGTCGTGTATTCGGTTTTTCAATGGTCGTGGAATCCACCGTCATCTTTTCCCTCATAAACCACGACGCTAAATCACCGTCCTTGTTAAAATATACAACGTCATCAACAAATACAAAACGATGTCTTTGTACTGCAAAAAGATCTAAAAAAGCAGTCAAGGATGAGAATAGACGACCAACTCTCTAAAAAAACCGTCGTTAAAAAGGAAAAATATGACACATATTAACAGAACAAGGCCGCAAGATAGACATACAACGACAAAAAATAAAATAAGACGCCGTTAAATATCATTTTCACTACAATAAAAAATATGACGTCTTTAAATACATTAGAAGACGACGTTATTGACACCTACTACGTCGCCTATATAAAAACAGCTGTCGTAAAATAAATTTTCCACTTCGATTTTTCTATAAAAGATGACGTGGAAATAGTTGTCAGTGTCATTACTTACGACGTATGTATTTATAGAGTAGACGTTGAACGACGAAACAACGTCGGTTACAAATATATGAGAGTCGTATTACAAAATTTATACGTCCTATTTTCAGAAACAAACACGACGATAAATATTAGACGTTGTTAAATAAAACAACGTCGAAAACGAATAAAAACAGACGTGTTTACTCTGCTAAAGTTCTAAAAAATAGTCGAGGATGAGAATAGACGACCAACTCAAACAAATCACCGTCGTTAAAAAGGAAAAATATGACACATATTAAAAGAACAAGGCCGCAAGATAGACATACAACGACGACAACTAAAACACTACGCCGTTAAATATAATTTTCACGACAAGAAAAAATATGACGTCTTTAAATACATGAGAAGACGACGTTATTGAAATCTACTACGTCTCTTATTTACAAACAACCGTCGTGAAATAAATTTTTCACTTCGATTTTTCTAAAAAAGATGACGTGGAAATAGTTGTCAGTGTCATTATTTACGACGTATGTATTTATATAGTTGACGTTGAAATTCGAAACAACGTCGGTGGCATGTATATAGTCGACGTTGTATTTATATGTATTCATTACTCACGACGCACTTATTAATATAGACGACGTTGAACTTCTAAACAACGTCGGTTCCAAATAAATGAGAGCCGTATTACAGAACATATAGACGGCGTTGATTATGATGAGAGCCGTATTACAAATAACGTCGTTTAATTGATATTAGACGGCGGTTATGATGAATTACCGTCGGAATTCATTTCGTTCCTCTTCGTTTATAAAAGAACTTGCGACATGGAAAATGTATGATGACGTTGTATTTTTTAACGTTCAGATTATATATCTCGTTTTTTAGACGTCGGTATTATGGGATTGGAGTCGTGTTATTTTGAATTACATGGCGGTTCTTAATCCTTCCCCGACGTGATATCCTGAATAATTGCTTCACAATAGCGTCGTGGTTCTTCATTGTTACGTTGCTTTAAGACGTCGGTAAATATGCTGAATAACTGGTTCACAATAACGTCGTGTTTTATTTGAACGTAAAAGTGAAGAAATCACATTACAATATATTACAAAATTAATGTCATACATTGCCAATTACATAAGCATCATTCAATCCATATATCTTCACACCCATCTCGAATATTTTGACCGCCTAACTCACCCACCAGTTCATCAAATGTGTCAACATTTGGCATCCCTCTAGTAAATGGCTCACACTCAATTATCACATCACCTAAGACTTCATCACCAATAACATCATTATATTCTCTATTAGGCATTGATAACACTACCGACCAACCACGATGCATCGGGTCGTCAACAAAAAATATTTGTTTGACTTGAGAAGCCAAAACAAATTGGTCATTCCTATGTCCAATTTTACTCAAATCTACAAGGGTAAATCCAAGTTCGTCGACTACAAGACCAGAACTATCTATCCAATCACACCTAAAGACTGGGATTGTAAACTTTTGGTAGTCAAGGTCCCAAATTTCTTGAATGACACCATAGAAACCCATATTTGAGAGAATTGGGTTTTTATCCTTGGCACTAGCAACTTGCATGGTATGTGCAAGTAAATAAACTCCACTATTTTGAGTTGTCCGCACATCATCTTGTGCCTTGATATTGAATTTAATACCTTTAATCAGATAGCTCCTATATAATGGCACTGACATGTTTGGACCAGCTGCTAGCCACCTTAAATTTTCTGATACGCCATGATTGTCTTCCTCAAGTTCACTTTGAACCTGCAAATTAATCATATCTTAATTCAATCTAACATATAAATAAGAAGAAAATTAAAAGAGAAATATGTTATTCAACAACATATACCTTGAAGCGTAGCCATTGAATGAAAGTACTATTGTGCTTATCCTGCAGCCACTTTGTTCTCTTTCTAAATTTTGGATAAGCAGTCTTGATGTGGATCATATGTTGCCTACATGACACGAAAAATTCAAGCATTACGGTCCCAAATATAGAAGATAAACATAAGAAATAATTTAAAATGGAAACTTAAAGAATAAAACTCATACGTACTCGATATAAGGTAGGACTTCCTCCGTATTCTCCAAGACATATAGATGTGCTTGATTCAACAGGTCCTGATCAACTACGCTCACTGTGCAACCTGATAATGGCTTTGAAAGTCCCATCTTTTGGCTTGAAGGCACTCCAACTGTACTAACATCAGATAAATGCTGAGTACAAAACTCTACCGCTTCTTCAGCTATATACCGCTCAGCAATGCAACCTTCGGGACGAGTACGATTCTGAACATACCCCTTCAGCACTTTCATATATCTTTCAAACGGATACATCCACCTAAAATATACTGGCCCACATAGACGAACTTCTCTGACAAGATGTACTACTAGATGAACCATGATATCAAAGAATGAAGGGGGAAAGTACTTCTCAAGCAAACACAGAGTAACTACTACATCTTCTTCCAACTTATCTAGCTTGGAAACATCAACAGTCTTTGCACATATAGCATTGAAGAAGAAGCACAAACGAGTTATTGCATACCTTGCAGGCTTCTCCAAAACAGAACGAATTGCCACAGGGAGCAATTGTTTCATTAAGGTATGACAATCATGTGATTTAAGGCCAAGAAGTCTTGAATCTTGTAAAGATACAAGATTTTTAATATTTGAAGAATAACCTTCAGGGACCTTCATACCATAGAAAGAATTGCAAACCTCTCTCTTCTCTGCTCTTGACAAATTCCAAGGCCCAAGAGGCAAACGAGTACGTCTTTCTCCATACTCGCGTTGCAAATCAATTTTGACCCCCATGTTCAATAAATCTAATCGAGCAGCAATCCCATCTTTATTTTTTCCAGGGATCTCCAGCAATGTACCAATGATACTATCGCAAACATTCTTCTCAATGTGCATAACATCTAGGGCATGCCTCACAGGAAGGTATTTCCAATACTCGAGATCAAAGAATATTGATTTCTTCTTCCAACAAACTCTGTCACCATTTTCAACCATATGCAGCACTTCTTCTCCGGTTAATGGCTCGGGAGGTATGCCATATTCAGGTTTCCCATTAAAAGCTGCACGTTGCCTCCTATATGGATGATTGATTGGTAACCATTTTCTATGCCCAATGTAACAAATTTTGTGGCCATTTTTCAACCTGTGACTAGGTGTATCATCGCCGCATATTGGACAAGCTTTATATCCTTTAACAACACAACCAGATAAGTTTCCATAGGCGGGGAAATCATTAATTGTCCACATTAATGCAGCTCTGAGTGTAAAGTATTCTCCATTATGTGCATCATACACTCCTCTAATACCATCCCACAAAGATTTTAAATCATCAATCAAAGGCTCCAAGTAGACGTCTATATCATTTCCGGGTTGTTTAGGACCGGAAATCAATAAGGTTAACATCATGAACTTTCGTTTCATGCACAGCCATGGAGGGAGATTATATGTAACTAAGATAACCGGCCAACAACTATATCTGCTACTTAGAGAACTGTGGGGATTGAATCCATCAGATGAAAGAGCCAATCTCAAGTTTCTCGGCTCATTACCAAACTCAGGCCATTTATCATCAAGAAGTTTCCAAGACGGGGAATCCGCCGGATGAGACATCTGACCGTCAATTGATTTTCTAGCAGCATGCCAAGTCAAACTCTTAGCTGTCTCATGTGATTGAAACATCCTTTTAAACCTTGGAATTGGAGGAAAATACCACACCACCTTCGCTGGCACACCCTCTTTCAAGATTGAATCTTTGCCTTCCTTCCACCTTGAGATACCACAAGTAGGACAATTAGTTGAATCCTCATACTCCTTCCTATACAAGATGCAATCATTGGGGCATGCGTGCATTTTCTCATAACTCAGCCCCAATGCACACAAAGTCTTTTTAGCCTCATACATAGAGGTTGGTATTGTATTTCCTTCTGGAAGCAAATCGCCTTGAAGTATCAATAATTCTGTAAAACAGACATCACTCATCCCATGTTTTGCCTTCAAATTATACAACTTCACTAATGCCGATAACTTCGTGTACTTTCTACAACCAGGGTACACTGGTTGATCTCCATCCCCAATCACATTGGCAAACTCATACGGATCCGAACCAAAATCACCAAAATCATTATCATCCATATCAATTTCTTCAGACACAAAACTGTACCTACTATGGCCATCATCTTCTTCAACATTTCTACTAGCATTAGTAGTTGCTTCCCAAGGTTCTCCGTGAAATGTCCAATTCTTATAGCTTTGGTCAATTCCATTAAAGTATAAGTGATCCCTTATAATTCCAACCCCAAACAACTTCAAATTAACACATTTAACACATGGACAACGGATATGTGTTGTAGTTAGAAGATTTTCTACAGCAAAGTTCAAAAATGCTTCCACCCCAAACTCATATGCCTTCGATCTTCTATCCGAGTGCATCCATGACTTATCCATCTCCGACACTATAACCTATTATCTATAATAAAGTGAAAATACAGGCAATGACCATCACTATAGCAGATTATACAAAGATCTAATAGCAAGTAATACACAACAGAGACGACGGGTTTTAAACAAAAACAGACGTATTTGGCATATATAGACGACGGATTTTCAACAGACGTCGTCTAATATAAGTAATACAAGCGACAGTTTTTGAAAAAACCGTCGTGTATAAGTAATACAACGACGGTTTTTTCATAAACCGTCGTGTAATCGCCGTCGTATGCCTAAAAAGGCGTCGTGTCTCAGTTTATTTTCAAGAACCCAAAACCCATTAAGAACACAACATATATATGAAACCAAGCAAGAAACCAACATATACATGAAACCAAGCATGAAAACAATAAATCCATTTCCAATTCAACATAACATAGGGTGATTAAAAGATCCGACAAAATTAAATCCATTCCCAATTCAACATAACAGATAATGTAATCCATGAACCCATTAAACAGAAAATCCATGAACCCATACCTATAAGCACATTATTAACAGATCGCAAAGCATATACCTAAAACCCTTTAACAAAACAACCTAATATCATTCAATGAATTTACAAGGGGAAGATAGGGTTTGTACTTACAGGTTGGACGAGCTCACAGATTCGACGGAGCCTGGAGAGTGCAACTTTTAATTAGAGCAGAAGTGAGAGAGCGAAATGTTATGTTGCGCGAAATCTGAAAATTTTAGGGTTCAGGGTTAGAAGTATAAGAATAAGAGCCAAATATAAAAAAATTTAGGGCGCGCGAAAATTTTTAGAGCGCGCGCTCTTTAAAACGTCGAAAGAAAAACCATGGCGAAAGTTCTACAAGAACCGACGTAAATCTAATATTCCACGACGGAAACACTGAACGTAACGCCGTTTATTTTGACGCTTCATTTTTCGGATTAATTTTAAATTTATGTTGAATATTTTGATATAAAGACGACTGAAAAACCACGTCGGGGTTAAGAAATTGAAAACGTTGTAAATTGTAATAGACGACTTACATATTAAAATGACGTCGTTTAAAGTAGAAACCATGTCGGATATTTTACTGCATGACGTAACAATGTATTCCACGACTCAACCACCGTCGTTAACAATTAATACCCTAAACCCTTAAAACTAAATTATATAATTTTAAAAATTAAGTTTTTAAAAGGGTTTATGGTTTTACAGCCTAATATATACCCTAGACTACCCAAAAATTATACTTTAAAAATAAACCCCAATAAATAACAACCCTAATCTCTAAACCCTAGACTCTAAACCCTAAACCATAAAACTAGAAGTGATTTTATGACTCATCAAAACAATTTTGTTTTGGATGGTCATTTTAAATTGTTGTTATTCAAAATGAATTTTTTCAAGGTTTAGGGGGAAGAAAATATATCAATGACTTCATAGGAGTTGACTTTGCATTTTTCTGATTTATTTTAAATTTATTTTGAATATTTTGATATAAAAATAATAAAATATTCTTATCACAACAACAAACCACGTCGGTGTTAATAAATTGTAGACGTTGTAAATTGTAATAGACGACTAAGTTGTCAAAATGACGTCGTTTAAATGAGAAACCATGGCGGATATTTAACTATCCGACGTAAAATATATATTCCACGACTTAACGGCTGTCGTTACAAAGTACTACCCTGAACCCTTAAGAAATTGAAGACGTTGTAAACCATAAACGGCTCAATTGTTCAAAGAACGTCGTCTAAATATCCTTTTACGTCGGATTTGTTTAAAACGAAACAACAAAAAACGACGGCTTTTGACTTTATTACGTCGTTGGAAAAGTATTACACGTCGGTTACGCAATTTGTATGTTTGTTTTTTTTTTAATTTAAGAAAACCTCAACAAATTTTTACATTATATATTATAGACAAAATTTGTACATTATACATAAATATCAAGTGTTCAATAATTCCCCTATTCCAGGTGAAGGCAAACAAACTCTGCCCATTCATTCCGGACTTCATCAATTGCTTCTTGGGGGTATGGCTCTTCCTGTTTTCCCTTGGCATACTGCATAAACAATGATTATTAGGGTTTATAAATAAAAGGAAATTCAATCACAGACGACCATAACCGACGTAGTATATCTATTCAACGACGGTAATTTTACATCACCGTCGTTGATAATACAAAAAACGACGTAAAATGTATGAAGGTAATTTCTTCTTACCTTCTTCTCAAACCCCAAGGAAGGATCCATGATGATGTCCCTCATGAAGCGCATCACATAATACCCGCATTCGACATTGCTGGGTTGCTTTGGTGTGCCTGACAGAGTTTTTCAAATAACTGCCTTACGGCCTGGTCTGGCAATGTGAGAATTATAAATTTTTATAGCACTGTTCACGATATTTTTGGCCTCTTCATCGACCACACGATATAAAAACGACGGTTATTTACAAAAACGACGTATTATAATATTTCACACGACGAAATAAAGTAGCAATCGACGACATTATATATTTATAACGACGATAAATAACTACCGACGTGGTTAGTAGTTTCAAACGACTCAATAAAATAAAACACCGACGTGGTTAGTTTATACGCTGTCATTTATTGAAAATCATAAAAACAAAATCCTGTTAAGGAGACTAACCCTGGATTGTAAGGCATCAGGAAAATCTGTTCACCGTCAGTCCTCTGAAGTCGAGCTGCTAGTAGGCGTGATCTGTCAGCTATTGTGCCAGAGCTGGCACTAACTGTAGCAGGGTCGATAAAGCCAACCATGGAGCACATATTTGCTCGTTTCAAAACATCGTGTAAGTACCTAAATATATAAAACAATATAAACAAGTCAGCACAAAAAAACACACGACGGTTATGTATAACAAAACGACGTATTATAAGATTTCACATGACGTACTGAAATAGACAACGACGTTATAATATATTTATCACGACGGTACATACTAACGACGTCGTTAGTTAGTTAGGACGACGCAATAAATAAACCAACGACGTATTATTTTAGAATGACAAACCTCATATATACAAAAAAACACACGACGGTTATGTATAACAAAACGACGTATTATAAGATTTCACACGACGTACTGAAATAGACAACGACGTTATAATATATTTACCACGACGGTACATACTAACGACGTCGTTAGTTAGTTAAGACGACGCAATAAATAAACCAACGACGTATTATTTTAGAATGACAAACCTCATATATACAGCAATGACTGTAGCTCCTATTTCCTCCATGCCTGCAAATTGTGTAATATCTTCAGGCAGGAGGAAGGTATCGCGCTCTAGACCAAACACCTCCTTATCAATTGTAAAGTGCAGGGTCTTATCCTGAGGCACGAATGTCGTTTCCACATAACGACAAAGGGTTTTTAAAGAAGATGGCGCCTCCATATTTGAATAATCAACACCTTTAATAACCTGTTTAAAGAAATAAAAAAAATGACGTGGTAATTCAATAAAAACGACGGTTTAAGGAATAAAACGTCGTCTGAAAAGAATTTAAACGACGGTGAAAAAACCGTCGTGGTGAATAATTTATTACGTCTTAGAAAAAATTCCGCCGTCTAAGTTATAAACAAACGACGGTTTAAAGAAAAATATCGACGTCTGGAATTTTGAAAAACAAATAAAAAAGGCAAAGTTATGTGAACATACCTGGTCGTCATCTTCTTTCTCCTTTTCATCTTGTTTTTCTTCTTTATTCTCTTCATCTATGACGTCGGGAATGATTAACTCCGTCGTCTAAAAACCACAAAGTTTTAAAAATAACGACGTTTAATGGCGTGTAAAACAAGTAAACTAAATACGACGTGATATTGAAATACAAACGACGGTTTATTTTTAAAATCGTCGTGGTATGTATTTCAAACGACTGTTTTATTAATAATAACGACGTCTAATGATTTTTAAAAAAACAGAGAATTCAAAGTTCAGATATGTTACCTTTTCTTCCTGATGTTTCCCATTTTTGGCAGTATCATCCTCAAAATGCTGGGATCTCACATCACCTCCAGAGCAGCTTGCTTTGTCAGACATTGGATTTTTGGGACTTTGGCTAATTCTGGGTTTAAGCATGCTTGGATCAAAATTGGGAATTAATTGGGAAAGCTGACTGAGGAAATGCTCCCTCTCAGCCTCTACCAATTGTTTCGTTCTAGCCTCCATCCTTAAAGCCTCTTCCCTTGCCTTAGCCTCCATCTTTTTAGTCTCTTCTTGAAGGAGAACTCTTAAACTGTCCTTCAAACGGTCGTCAAAGCTCACTCTCTGTGGTTTGGGTAAATTGAAATATTGCCTTGGTGAGATCCTAGGACCTACTCCTCTAAGTCTGCCTGGATGCTCGGGGCCCAAAGCCATGGTCAGCACATCATTGCTGCCAGAAACATTGACTTTGCCTTTCGAGACTTGTTTTTGCAAATCATCCTAAAACAAAGATATATAAAAAAGTAAGAACAAAAACACACGACGGTTATTTATATACAAACGACGTATTATATAATTTCACACGACGCAATAACATATAAATCGACGTTATTATAATTTATCACGACGGTAGTTATACCGACGTGGTTAGTTTTTTAAAACGACGAAATTAATAAACCACCGACGTCTTATGCTTTATTTACAGACAACAAAGGGATGATTCAATATTCACACCTTTAACGACGTTGTTTAAAACATTCGACGTAGTAATTTAATACAGACGACGCGAAAATGAACCACCGACATCTTATGCTATAATTACAGAAAACAGAGTTGTGATTCCTGATTTAGACCTTTAACGACGTTTTTTAAAATATGTCGACGTGGTAATATCATTCACACGACGCAAAATATAACATAAGACGTAATAAGAATTATTCACAATTTAATCAAAATTTAAAACAGAGTGAGTAGGCTTACAATTAATTTTGCTTTCTCTGCCACCTTTGGATCAGGGATGTTACCATGTTTGTCCTGTCTAGCTCTCTTCCATAAGGTAGATCGATCAATTTCTACCCCAGGCATGGTTTCCTCTAATTGATCCTCCAAACCAGCATATCCTTTTCGAGACAATCGATGATTGTACTCGAGTTTCTCCCTAATCTGTGCATGTTGAGAATGCACAGACTCAAAATCTTGGATAACCTTGAAGCTACAAAGGCATCCCATTGTGCTTTCTCTATGAATTTATATGTTTCAGGGGGTTGGCTTAATCTCTCCCTGTCATTGGTGTATGGAAGGATATAATGCCTCGTTAGTGTAGACTTGAAATCCTTCCATTTCTTGGCAGCAGAAGCTAAGACAGAGTTCTTGCCCCCTTGACCTACCACAAAGGCAATGTCAACTGCTTCCCAAATCTGCTCCTTTATATCCTTGGGGATTTGAGCCCATTTCAAGTCCACAAGTGGAACTCTGGAGCGTGCCAACACACCAATATAGGACTGCATCTCACTATGTGCTTGGCCAATTCCTTTCCCCCTTTTATTGTACTCAACAATTGGCCTCAGTTTCTGAAGTTTTCTCTTCACAACACGAGGCATTGTGCTCATACCTCGACCAGCCTTTGAATCATCAGAGATTGTTGTCGCGCTGGTTGGTTCTGTATCAGCAGATGATGAAGCAAACTTCATCTTCTTCGAAGACTTCATTATCTTCGAAGACTTCTCTTGAGGAGGTACCATTCCAAGGTCCTTACCTCCATTTTTCTTGGAGCCAGAATCCTTACTTTGGTCTTGGTGAGAAACCATTTTTACAGACAAAACTGCAAGTGAAAATATTTCAAGAAAAGATTAAGAACACAAACGACGGTTATTAATAAAATACGACGTATGATATGATTTTAAACGACGCAATGAAATAATATCAGACGTAATAAATGTTTAAAACCAAGGTAATTAAACAACGACGAAATAATTAACTATAAACGACGTGATAATTAACTATAAACGACGGAATATTTATATAACGTCGTGGTATTGATGTTCACACGACGTCAGTAGTAATATACCGTCGTCTATATAAGGATCCAAAACCCTTCTTTCTTTCTCTGTGAATGTTTGATTGCAGATTTGATTTTTCTGAACCATGGTTTTTGTTTTCTAATTTGATAAAATACAAGGCCAAGAAAGAAAGTTTTTGAATCTTATATAGACGACGGTATTTTAATATGACGTCGTGGTATTAACATTCACACGACGTAAAACAATAAGATACTGCCGTCTATATTAGATACCAACCCTAATTTTTTTTCTTTATATTTTATCAAATTAGGGAAAAACAAAAACCATTGTTCAGAGAAATCAAACCTGCAATTAAACAAGCAAATAAAAAAAAGACTATAATTTTAAAAACAACTTTGTCAATTTTCAGACGACGCTAGAACGACTGACGAACCGTCGTGGTCTACACATTTAACCACGTAAATAAGAAGCTACGGTCGTCTTATTTAGTTGAGGTAGTTGTCTTCAAAGTTGGAAACTTTCCCTCTTTGTCTGTATATTTTATCGAACTTGGAAAGAAGTAAAATGATTTTGGCCAGAAAAAAGGTAAAAAGATTTTTCAAACAAAAGACGTATGAGCATGCAAAACAGCAACCAAAATAGTGAAAATGAAAGCTTACCTTTTGCGTGCAATGAAAGCAAGAGGAAGACGATCGATGTTTAAGTTCAGAGACGACGAAGAAGACGAGAGGAAGACGATGAGATACTCTGACAGTGCTCTGACAAGGAAAAAAGTCTAAAAGTTTTCTCTGGGAGATTGAAATTTTTAATCGGGTTTGGAAATAGTGCATGTGTAAGTCAGGTAGACGAAAAGTTGCTTACATATAAAACCATTTCAAAAAAATAATACGGCGGTTACATATAACTACGACGTATAAATTACAAAATACGACGGTAAATTTAACTTCGGACGTGGTAAATAAATACGACAGTAGTGTTGTAGGTACCGTCGTAGTAAACTCAAAAATTAAAGTACATAAGTAATAACTCGCATCATGGTAGATTATTTAACACGTCGGTTTTATTAATGTACCGACGTGGATTTCTGTAATATACGTCGGTAATACCGACGTTGATTTTACAATTTAAACGGCGGTTTTTTGTAAGGACCGCCGTTGGTTTTAAAAATTTATTCTATAAATTTGTCGCTTTCATTCATTTTCGGTTTACATTTAGGGTTCCAAGTTCTTCCTCTCTCAGAGACACTGTCTCTCACGTCTCAAAGACAATAATTTGGATGTCTTTCTCAAAGAGAAATTGAGCTTACTCGCATCAAATATATGTCCACAAGAAGAAGCTTGTCAACTAGCCTTCTCACTTCCTTGATCAAGCCTGATAGGACACTTAGTGCTTCTGAATACTCCTTGCTTTCCATCAAAAGAGATGCAAGCCTGGCCTCCACTCGCTGTCGAAGGAAAGTTCGCTTCTCAGGGAAATCTGAAGATCAGATGTGCCTGATCCTCTGCTTGATTTTCTTGGCTAAGAAGATCCGTCAGATCCAAACTGTTAAAGAAACTGAAACTGTTAAAGAAACCCTAAACTAACACGACGCAATATTTGTTTTGCGACGTGGAATCTTTTCATTTAACGTCGTTAGGTTTAATATAACCGACGTGGATTTGAATTTTTAAATTATGAATAGAATTTTTTTTCCCGTGACCTTTCAGTTTATTTTTCAATTACAGTGCGTTATAAATAGAGTTTTTTTTTTCCGGAGGAAATTTAAAATGAAGGAAATTAATGTTCTGGAATATGTAAAGTTTCTTTTTTGGATGACAGATTTAAATAAAATAAGAATATAAAAACAACGACTGTTTTTGTATTACTGTCGTCGTTTTTTGTCGTCTTAAGTAAGACTAAGACGACGTAATATATTTGTTGAGCGACGTTGATTTGTTTTTTAAACGTCGTTAGATATAATATAACCGTCGTTGAAAATTGTCTCTCTGATTGCAAATTTGCAACGACGTTAGGTATAATATTTGTAGATACACAAACGCACACACATCATCAACTTCCAAAAAATTGTCTCTCTGATTGCAAATCTGTGTCATCTGTTAAGATTATGATGTGGAACAGAGTTCCATCTGGTAAGATTTCGTAACCCTTGGGATCTCAGACAAATCTGATTATGTCGGCGGTTTTCTATATAAACCGTCGTGGTTATTTCAATTCTTGTCATTAAGTAGATCTACCGACGTAGGATAAGAAAATCAAAGAAAAAAATTGTTAACAAAAATTCTTATTAAGACGACGGTTTAAATTAAAGGTACGACATATAAAATGAATAAATACGACGTTAAATTTTATAGTACGATTTAAAGATAACGTCGTAAGTATACGAGAATGACGTCGATATATTTATATTTTCCGTCGTTGTACATTAATTTAATACGGCGATATTTTGTATTTTAAAGCCGTGGATTTGTTTGTAATTATACGGCGTCTTATACGAAAACCTCGTCGTGTTATTTTATGAGTAAAAACGGCGGTTTTTATTGAAATCGTCGTCTTTACTTTCTACGTCGGTCGATTCATAACTTCTGCCATTCTTTGTTGGCTTTGATTTTACACTACGGAAATCTGTTTCAAATAGACGTCGGTTGTTTAATTAGGTACGTCGTTGTTTTTGAACAGCCATTTGAATCTCCATTTTTAGTTGTCTAAGGTTGTATTACACGACGGTGTTTTTAGAACCGTCGTCTTTTTAAAAACCACGACGGTTTTCACTTAGACCGTCGTTGTTTTCTGGTCGTCTTTTTCACTTTTTGTAGTAGTGCACCAATACCAAATCTTCTTCAAAGTTTGATTCCCGAGCAAGAAAATGCATATTTGTTGGGTATCCATTGGGTCAAAAAGCCTATAAACTATATGACCTTCGAACTAAGACATTCTTCTCTAGCCGAGACATTGTTTTTCATGAACAAAATTTTCCATTTTCTACCTTGCCTTGTGACATCCAACTTGATCATTTTGAACATCTATGTTTACCTTTGCCTATTCACGATGCCATTACTTCCCACTATACACCAATACCACCGCTAGACACCCCAAGTCATACACAACATGAAACACCGCAGCCTATACACATATTGGCCCACCACATGAAACACCATCACCTCCATACATTGACACACCACCAATTACTCAACCTGAACCAAACACATCACCTCAATCCAATGTATCTGACCAACATGACAGATCCTTATCCAGTCCCACTCCTCTAGTTGCACCACGTCGTAGTCAAAGAGACCTCCAAACACCATCATAGCTCCAAGATTATCAATGCTCCCAGGTTGATGTTACTCCGCTTGGCCCATCATCATCTTCACGGTCAGGTACACACCACCCTCTCTCAAATTTTATTTCCTATAATCACTTGTCATCTTCTCACCGTTGCTTTCTCAGTAGTCTTTCTACCTCTGTCGAACCCACCACATTTGCACAAGCTGATGCTGATCCTAAATGGAAATAAGCCATGCAAGTTGAGCTTTTGGCTCTTGAGCACAATAATACCTGGACTATGAGTCCACTGCCTTCTGGAAAACACTCAATTGGTAGTAAATGGGTCTATAAGATCAAGTATCATGCATATGGCACAATTGAACGCTACAAAGCTCGTTTAGTGGCAAAAGGGTTTAGTGGCAAAAGTATATACTCAAACAGAGGGTCTCGATTATACGGAGACATTTGCTCCAGTTGCAAAACTTGGCATTGTCAAATGTTTGCTTTCCATTGCCACTGTTCGTGGCTGGTCCCTTCACCAACTAGACGTGCAAAATGCTTTTTCCTCCACGGTGATTTGGATGAGGAAGTTTATATGCTGCCTCCTCCTGGTTTTCTTCCACAAGGGGCTAATATGGTGTGTCGACTCAACAAGTCATTGTATGGCCTCTAGCAGGCATCTCGTAATTGGTTCTCTAAATTTTCTACTGCTATCCAGAGTGCTGGTTATACCTAATCAAAGGCAGATGATTCATTATTTACTCGTGTATGTGGTGAATCATTTACATTAATATTGATTTATGTTGATGACATGATAATTACAGGAAATGATGACAAAGCCATACAAGACCTTAAAAATTTCATTCACACCAGTTTTCGAATCAAGGACTTGGGAAATCTCAAGTATTTCCACACTAGATATTCTTGAAGATGCCGGCCTACTTGGTGCAAAACCTGTCAACTTTCCAATGGAACAGAACTTGAAATTGACTCCAACTGACGGTGAATTGCTCAAGGATCCACCACAATATAGGTGACTTTTTGGGTGTCTTATATACCTTACCATCACAAGGCCATACATTACCTACTCAGTGCACATTCTTAGTGAATTTATGCAGCAACCAAGGAAGCCGCATCTAGAGTACAAGAAAAAAACCTTTTTCGTGACCAAATTCAATGCAACCAACCAAATTTTGGTCACCAAAGAAGCTTATAGGCGACAAAATTATGCAATTTGGTCACCAAAGTTTTTGTCAACTATAAGACTTCAGCCAACTGAATGGAGACTAATTATTATTCAAAGGCGACCGAAATTTTGTGTGGCCAACTAACAATTTGGCTACTAGACAAGTGTTTGGTCGCCATTTTTTCAAATGGTGGGCACGGGAAAATGAAAAATTAGGGGCGACGAAAAAATTTGGTGGCCAAGTTTGCCAGAATGGTCTCGAAAAGAAAATTCGAGCCTAAATATTTCATGGGATTTGCGCCCAATATATTT
The DNA here is from genome assembly GCF_000346465.2 of Prunus persica. NCBI lineage: Eukaryota > Viridiplantae > Streptophyta > Magnoliopsida > Rosales > Rosaceae > Prunus > Prunus persica. The sequence continues at coordinate 6,572,658 of NC_034010.1, forward strand.
TCATCGCCAATAAGAGGTTTTACGAATTGAAATTTTAAAAACTAGGTCATTTTTACTGACCTGGCTGTTTGGTCACCAAACGTTTTTGTGGCTGATTCTTGAGACTACAAATATTTTTAAAAAAAAATTCCTTTCCGAATCCTTTATTCCCCAATGCACCACCGCTGCTCCGGCGCCGACAGAACCATTGTCCACTGACGACGACCAGTCATATACAATCTCTCTTCCCTTATGATTTCTCTTGGCATGAGTTACTTATTTCCCACTCTCTCTGCCCCTAATTTTCTAGAATCTCCTCAGCCACTTGCTTCTTCTACTGCCTCTCTTCAGGTATGGACACCATCTCACTGACCCTAATTTTCTAGAATCTCTAGAATCTCCTCAGCCACTTCCTTCTTCTACTGCCTCTCTTCTTTGAATTTTTTAATTTTGAGTTTTGGGTTTGCCATATTTTGATCTGGCACTTACAAATGAACCCTGATTATGTTATCTCTCTCACGCACATGAGAAATTCATTGTTTGTTAAAACATGACGGTGAGATTTCTGTTCCAGAATCAGGAAAATATGCTGCTTCTGTGAATGTATGATAAAATATGGGAATTGGCCTTGCCGAAAAGAGGGAAACTCCTTGTCTTCTTAAAGTTTTGTTCTTGATACCACACATGTTGATTCTATATAGAAGGTTCATAACTAATATATGCTTATTCCTTCATGTCTAACCTTGAGTCTGTTGCTTGGCGTTATGTTGAAAGCTGAATATATGCTACTAATTTTGACAGAAGATATAAGGCTATGTGGGTTTATGTTAGGGCTTTACCTTGGATATTTGGCCCTTTTATGATTGCTTTTATTATGATGATTTGGATTAATAAGCGAAAAAATAATCTTGTTTTTATACTGTTATGTTTTTATGTTTTCGATTGTGATGTTTATTGAAATTAAGGGCAGAGACCTAGACTATTTTGAGTATGGAGACTAATTTGGTCTCAACCTCTCCCAAAATTAAATCTTTTCCTATGTTTTTCTTTTGTAAAATCAATTACCTAGCTGCTTCCTTTTTTTTTTGTACTTTTTAAATGATTAGAGTGTTCTACACTTGAAAATCATATGTATATTGCTTGTTCTCTAGTGGGATCTTTTTTGTTTTCTCAATTGACTTAAATGAGAGGATTTCTTTGCTAGTCTGCAATTTTAGAAGAGTATGTTCGTTAAATAATATTCTTGGAGAAGTTTTTGGTTAATTTTGAGTCTCCAGGATTATGAGAAACTGATGGGTCTTCTTAGGGATTTGGTTAGCAGCAGGCCATGGTGTTGCCAGAGATTGGGAAAATTAATTGTTTGGTACAATTTTTGCTGTTTTTTGAAATTTCATGGTGTCTAACAGAGTTTGTTTTATGTTTTGCCTTAGGTTTCAGTTTGAAATACTTGCTTAAGAGGCTATATTCTGTCAAGAGGTATGGATAGCTAAAAATCTTGCTTTTTGGTTAAGAGGTATATTTGCTTCAAAATATTGTTACCATTATCCACATCAAACTGTTTGCTACTATCTATATGTATCCTTGTTGCTGTCCCTTTGCTGTCCCTTTGGTCTGCAATATAATATTTCTTTCTTTCCTTTTATTTTACAGCAATCAGATTTAGTCTTGCTGATGTCCCTTTGGTTTGGAACATAATCCCTCAGTTGTGCAGACAGTAGTGAAATTGTATAGTTAGATTGAAAAAACCCAAAACTAATATGTTTTAGTATTATTACGATTAATTGATATTTCTATGTTTCTTTTGTATGTTCAAATTAAAAAATAATGTCCTCTCAGCCATAAACGTGCCAGTTTGCCAATGCCATCCTCCTCACATACTTCACATGGCCAGGTTCTGCGGCTGCTTCCTCTTCCTCATTTACCTAAAAGAAAGGGTCTATATCTCTAGCATTTGCATCCAAAGGTCCCATGCCATGCCCTGCAGTACTAGCTAGCACTACTGCCTCTGTTGTACTTGGTCCCCTGATTTGGTTTTTTTGAGCCATGTGATGCTTTCAGCTCCCTAGATCCAACTCCAATTGCTATTTTTTATTAAGTCATGTTTTACTGCCTATAATTAGGACCTGCAGTTTGAAGTTTTTGATTTAGACAATTCATGTATGCTGTTAAAACATAAATGGTGCAAAGCTAATGCCGAGAACAGAAAAAAGAAGCAATATGATCATACGGGGGTTAACGTCCATGTAGATGTGCACTGATCAAGCTTGAGCAGTAAGGCCTTTCAGTCTTGTGGATAGTAGGTTTGCTTTTCCTCGGATGTTTTCCAATTATGAGGTGATATGATACTCTTCCTCTTGTCTTGGGATTATTCTCATGGCTATGAAATTTCAATGTGCAATGAATGGCTATATCAATCTAAAAGATTAGTTTTGTGTAGAAATTGAATGCAAGTAAATTGTATTGCATACCTCTGTGGTGTCTGTGGTTGACTAGTCTGTGTTGCATATCTATACTAAGGCCAGCTCCATGAACAAACTGTGTACTGGATTGGGCCCCAATTTGGGGCCATATCTATTAAAAGTTTAATTTGAACTTATTCGGTGGTCAACATAAATATCTAATTCAGGACCAAATTAGTTTTACTCAAATAAATTGGAAAAACAACTGAAAAGTAGAGTTGCTCAGCAACATCATTTCTCAGTGTTCATTCCAACCTCAGAATACCTTTTTATACAACTTCAGTCTTCATTCTACATGATTTATTTTGACACATAGATTGAGCATTTACCGGTTCTAACTTGAAAGTATCTATGCATATTGTATCCCCATTGTAAAAATATATTTTTTATGGAGCAATGTTTTAATTCTAATTAAGTCTGTTGTTGTTCAAGAGAGTTTTTCTGATGTTGGTCCTACGAGCAGGTGTTAATTTGCTTGGCTGAGTATGATGGAGGAGATAAAATAAGAGTTCTCCTATGTTGTGATGAATTTCATATGGAATGCATTGACAAATGGCTAAAAGAAAAGCAAGGGTACATTCATTACTTCTGTGATAGTTCTCCCAGTTTACCAAGTGCTTGCTTTTGATGACTTATATTCCTATATATGATGGTATCCTACATTCTCCGTATGCTACAGTCTTCAGATTAGCTGACATGAATTAATTTTCCAATTTCATGGCTTCATTTTTTTTTCTTCCAGCTATTTGCATTCGACTTGAAATTTTTCTAAGAAACTCCTTGATCAGCCTTTGTCATAATTCTTTCATTGATTATATATTGTTGTTCTCTCATTTTTCTGGAGTTAACTTGATTGAGTTGTCATGCATTGCCAGGAATTTTGGATACCATGTGAGTTATAAGTTGCAAATGAAATTCAGACGAAAAACAATGAACTTCATTTTTATAAGAAAATTAGTCTGCTTTGAGTTTAAGTTTGTTTTTTCCTGATACATAAGTAGGAGATTTTAAATTGGGCTTGTTTGTGCTTTTGTGCATCTGCATAAAAGCACGCGCCAAATTTTGGTCTTTTCCTGAGGCTACCTTCATAGGCAACCAACTGAAGTCTATTAGGCAACGAAACTATTTGGTTGCTTAAAGAATTTGGCCACGAAAATCAGCTTTGGTCACCTGGTACTTTTAGCCATGAGCCTAAGGCGACGACCTTTGAAACGAAACAATTTGGTTGCCAAATTGTTTTGGGGATGAAATTTGACCTTTTAGCGACGAAAAGTGGTGGTCGCCAAAAGGAATTTTCCTTGTAGCTCATTGTGTCTTATGTTATTTAAAGAAGGCACCAGGCCAGGGTATTTTGTTTCCCACATAGAGTTCCTTATAGCTAAGGGGTTATTGCGACGCCGATTGGGCTGGGTGTCATACCACAAGAAGGTCAGTCACGAGTTTTTGCATATTCCTTGGTGATGCACCTATATATTGGAAGAGCAAGAAACAAACCACTGTTCATGTTCATCAGCAGAGGCAGAGTATAGATCCATGGCCTCTATCACTTGCGAGTTGGTATGGTTGAAATATCTTTTGGAAGACTTGCAAATTAAGCATGAACAACCAACAATCTTGTTATGTGATAACCAAGCTGCCTTACACATAGCGGCAAATCTCATATTCCATGAGCGTGCAAAACATATTGAGTTAGATTGCCATACAGTGTGTGAAAGGACCTAATCAGGTCTTATTGCAACTACTCATGTACCTTCTGCCCATCAAATTGCAAATATATTCACAAAACCTCTTGGGAGTGCACTGTTCCATCACCATCTACGCAAGTTAGGAGCTTTGGATATCCATGCTCCAACTTGAGGGGGCGTATTGAGAATCAGCAAGTCAAGCCATAATTGTAGGACTCTCATGCAATCTTTCCATTATTCTGATTGTAATCAGTTGCAAGACTTTAGGCACGAGTTTAGTTAACTTTATGTGTACAGCTCTTCCTTTCTTGTATTGAAGATTTGTATCTGCTTGCTAAAACATCAATGAAAACACGAGAAATTTCTCTGCAAGTTCTTCCCTTTTACCAGTTTTAACGAATCGCGAGGTGGTGGAACCTCAAATCGGTGCGGTGTCCAAAAAAAATACGGTATCCACTGATTAGGCCAAAAATCAGCAAAAAAATCTCCTGCCAAATTTGAATCCCTAATTTCAAAACCCGAAATTGAGCATTGAGAAGCTTTAAATCAAATAGACGAGAGAGATAGAAAGGCGAGGCTGAGAGGGAGACAGAGAGGGCAGAGAGATAGAGTCAGTTAGTGATGAAAATCAACCACCCAAACTAGGCCCCCCAAAAAAAGGGGAGAGAAGATATGGAAACATACGGACAGGAAGAAAAAAGAAAAAGAAAGAGAGGTAGAGAAGAAGGAAAAAGAAAAGAAAAAGTGAGAGATGAGAGATGGAAAGCAACGGAGAGATGAAGAATCTGGAAAAAAAAAAAAAAAAAAAGGAAGAGAGGGAGAGAAGGAGGAAAGAGAGATGGGAAAAAGGAAAAAAGTAGAAAGAAAGGAGGGAGAGGAAGGAGGAAAAAGGAGAGGAAACGGACGGAGAGAGAAAGGAGGAAAAAAAAGAGAGAAGAAAAAGGAGAAAGAAAAAAAAGAGAGAGAGAGAGAGGCAGGAAAAAAATATATTTAATTAATTGCTGTATACCGCAATATAGGGATTTGCTAAACCGCATCCGCAACCGCATATTGCGGTCGGTTTCCCCGATATCACAATTTTGTTGCGGTGAAATTGTGGTTAGTTTTTGCGGTACAAAATGCCAACCTTAAGATAAGGGTCCTGGGTATTGTAATAATCAGTAGGTGACAACATCAAGGGGAGCAGCAGAGAGCAGTAGCAAAAATAGTGATAAGGGTCGACCTCAGAAAACGAACCTTCTTATAGATCTGGAAAACTGGGTCACAGGTCTAATGGTTAACCTAACATCAAACAGGTTAACTTAGTAGGGGAGGAAGAGGATAATGATGAACGTGGTTATGATGATGATTATGATGGATTTGATGATTTCGCCTATGAGGAAGGCGACGAAGTGATTAACTTGGTGTTGGAGCGAGTTCTACTAACTCTAAGACAAGAGGAAGGGTAGTGGCATAAGATTATTTTGATCTTTATTTTAGGCCCCATTAATTTGCTAATTACATGAGGATTAAATCAGCGTAATTAATGTGACCTGGGGCAAGTTTGACCTTTATTTTGATTTCCACGTGGCGCCAACAGAGTTGTTATAAAATTATTTGCTCCCACAAACGCCCCCCAGCTACTGCATGCCACGTGTGGTGCATGTAAGAGATGAAAAAATTGGACTTATTGTGTTCTTTGAGTCTCAATTGTCGTTGGACTCCTTATTACAAGAAAAAAAAACCTCTTTCGCGGCAATATCTTTTGCGACCAACCCAAATTTGGTCGTGAAGCAAGGTTATGGGAGACGAAGTTTTTTAATTCGTCGCCAATAATTTCGTCAAATTAATCAGCTAATTGATCAGAAAATATGTCCGAATGGTGACCAAAAGATTTGGTCGCTATGGGAGGAATTGGCGACCAATCACAAGATTGGTTGCCTTTAAGCTTGAATATTATTAGCGACCAAATTATGTTGTCTCTAAGGTTGCTTGCATCGTCTCTAAATTTGAGATGCAGCGAAAATATTTTGTGAAATGCCGCCGAAATATTTCTTGAAACTTGGCGACCAATTTTTTTGGTCGCATTTCTTGTAAAAAAAGAATATAAAGTAATAAAACTGTGTCTTTTTCCTTATTTGACATGTCGGCAACCAAATAGCTTGGTGGCTGATTCTGGGAGACTGTAAATTAAAAACATTTCCTTAAGCAATTACTTCCCCTAATTTTCTTCTCTCGTATCTACTCTCTCAGCCGTCTTCCACACCACCGATGCCTTCAACTGAGTCCTCCATGGACCCTCGCAATGAAATTTTCCAACGATGCCGACCAATCACTTATATACCCACTATCTCTTCATCCCCCTTAAGATTTCTCATGGCCCTTATTTCTCACTCTCTTTCCCAAAATCATCCTTCATCTATGCCAACCACTTGCTGCTACGGCAACATATACTAGAGATTCTCTGCAATGTGCTCAGCCACATACCAACTCTGATTCAAAGGTGCTTTTATTATTGTTTTGTTTATTTAGCTATTTTTCTGTAATTATTTGATTTTGATTATGTAAAAATAAAATTTAGTTGGTTTTTGTCTTAGTAACGAGGTGGTCGACGACCCCTCAACCACTTCTCATCTGCTGACTCTATGTTAGGTATGAAAACTTTTCTAAATATTTTGAGTTATGAGTTTGGAATCATGGAAATGTTAAGATATACCTTTTTTTTGTTTTTTCTTGTTTTATATATATTTTTTAAAATTATTATAAAGATTTCTTGTGCTTGCGTTGCCTGGTGGTCTCTTGTAATTGATGCTTTGTTTCTTTGCTGGATCTTGCAATGATTCAGCATTTTTCAGATTTCTTTGTTAAGCCTTCATTCAAGAACTTAAATCCTAAGGTCTTTTTATATTTCATTTATGTAAATTGTGAGAAGAAATAAAAGAGAAGCAACCTTGATTGAGCACTGCCATTTGAGAATTTTCCATTATGGATAATTGTGGCTATTAAAGACTTGACGGCCCCTTCAGACAAGCAAGAGACCAACACTAGGCTGTGAATCTATTGTTGCAGATGGCAGGTTTAAGCATCCTTTGTTTTCCCTCTCTTTATTACAAATAAAAATTTGTGCCGCAATTTTATTTCTTTCTTGTGGCTTTTAAAAATTCTTGTTTGGTTCATATTCTTTTGAAACTTAATTTTTAAAGACCCTGCATTATAAATTTTTTTTTTTCCTTCTCTTTTCATATATTGGAGGACTTCAATGAATTCACTTAAATTGATAAGGTACCTAGTCTGCAAGAGATATTTGGTTATGTACTGTGAATAAGTATATGTTATTGATGTAATTTTGTATTCCCCTGTTTCCATTTTAAAAGATCTTTTTGCTAGTGTTTAAATTTCAACCGAGAAGAAGTGAGTATTCTAAAGGTTGCTGTTATACATTGTACGTATGTCCTTTGGTTGAGTTTTTCTAACATGACTAGGATTTTGAAGTTTGACATTTATGTTTTTTTGCTTTCCTGCTTGTAGGAAATTGTCATTTCACACTCTCCTTTCTTTAAAAAAATTAAAAAACTCATGACATCATTTCATATATGTAGGTGCCTATTTGATGTTTTGAAAACAGCAAATATGGTGAACATGGTTGGCCTTGTTAACCCCGCTCGAGTTAGTGCTAATTCTGGATCATTAACTCAAAGATCACGTTTGTTAGCCAATCGACTTCAAAAGACAGATGGGGAACAGATTTTCTTTATGCCTTACAATCGAGGGTACGTTAGTCAACACGATTTTCTTTGTATGATGCAGTGTAGCCGTCATTGGGTCTTGGTCATTGTGAGACCAAAGAGGGAGACTCTGTATTTTCTGGATCCACTACCCGGAAATTGAGTGGTTGATGACGAGTGCAAAAACATAGTGAACACGTAAGTTTGATGTACTAACTTGTTATGTGTGTTTGTAGCCTAATTTTTTTTTTCAATGACACTTTGTTGTCTTGAAACAATGCTATCAAAATGTATAATTCACACATAGGCAGACAAGGCCGTAAAGCACCGATTTGGAAAACTCTACAAGGCACACCAAAGCAACTCAGCAGTGTAGAGTGTGGCTATTATGTCATGCGCTTTATGAGAGACATCATCACAGATCTTTCTTTGGAGTTTGAGAAGAAGGTAAATAGAAAACTTTATGATTTTAATTTATGTGGTTTTTGTAAGTGGACGACGGTAAATAGAATTATCGCCATTTGAATTGATATACCACGACGGTTTTTAGGCGCCTTATCACAAATCCTACAAAACCATTCACGAAGTCTAAATAATCATTTTTATTGATTGCAGTTTGAAAAGGGCAAAGATCCAGCACCATACCCCCAAGAAGCCATTGAAGAAGTGAGGAAAGAATAGGCAGATTTTGTTTGCCTATATGGAGTAGAGGATTTTTACAAACAGTTATGAAAAATATACATATTTTTTTTAGAATAGACAATTTTTTGTATAGGGTTTAGGGTATAATGTGTATATTTTTTTGGCTGTCAATAAAAATTGTTTTTCAGTTTTTAACACTAAAGTAATTCCTTAAACCGTCGTCTGAAGTCTCTTCCAATGACATGATTGTTTCAACAACAACTGTCTTATGAAACTTGAATATAAACAAACGACGGCAAATTCATAAAATGACATGTAAACTTTGTAACACGACAGTGTAATTTAAAAGTCAATAAACGATGTTTTTCCTCTTAACGCTAAACACAAAAAACAAAGAGCCTTGTAAGCAAACACCACGTCGATAACTTTATAACAGACGACGTCTTATGCAATTTCGACGACCATCATTTTTGAAAACCGTCGTTTGGTCAACTTTATGATATTTCAAATGAATTTTGAAATACTTACAACGGCGGTATTTTATTTAAGCGACGTCTATGGTCTTGACGTCTTAAACGATATTTAGTGGCAGTTCTAACTTATTTCTTGACTTCTGAACTGAATTAAAACGTCGGTTACTTTATAAGAACAGGATTTGTGACGTCTATTCTCCTTACCATGTCGGTTAATATCATAGACAACGTAGGAGTATCAAAACAACGTCTACAGGTATGACGTTGTAAAATCTTTACAACGTTGGTATCTGAATAAATAACGAAGTTTAAACTTCATACAACGTCGTGTGCGGATTTAAAACTGACGTGGTTTATTGTGTTTATAACAATTTTTTATTGGCCTTAATTCATAATATTCATAATAAATTTGTAAAATTTCCAAAAAATACACCACAACTTCTATGCAGTCATTGAGATATTTTCTTTGTCCTAAAGCTT
>NC_034010.1:6587079-6710312 GCF_000346465.2 Prunus persica
ATCTGCGAGCTCTGTTGCCTGTAAGAAAAAACCCTAATATCATGCTTTTTAATTCATTGATTGATATTTAGTTCTGGGTTCTGAAGTACAAACATATATAGTTAGAAGATTATTCTGAAATCATAGACTGCATTCTTGGATCCGATCCTTTAGGGTTTTAGATATATGTTTTGCGACCTTTTAATGCTTTCGTAGGTATGTTCTTCATCAATCTCTGTTGTTATGAATAGGGAATGGCTTTAATATTTGCATGCTTTTCATTAAAATTCAATGTTATCGGTTGTTAACATATGTTGGGTTCTTGGAAATGGTCTGAATAAAAGAAGATTTAGCCTCCTTTTCTTTAAGAGTTTGACGACGGTTTTTCGTAAAAACCATCATCTGTATTTCCTTTACAAGGCGGTGCTTATTTAACTACCGTCGTATGTAATTGTATTGCTGTTTTCAGAATCACTGTTTACTAGCTTAAAACGTCGGTTTTTGAAAAAACCGTCGTTTATGTAGTATAAAACGTCAGATGTTTTGAAAAAGCTGTCGTCTGTATTTTAAATTACTTTCTATTAAAGTAATTATAATCTGCTATAGTGATGGTCATTGCTTGTCTTTTCACTTTATTATAAATAGTAGGGTATATTGTCGGAGATGGATAAGTCATGGATGCACGCAGAAGGAAGATCGAAGGCATATGAGTTAGGGGTGGAAGCATTTTTAAAATTTTCAATAGAAAATCTTCTTACCACAACACATATTCATTGTCCATGTGTTAAATGTGGGAATTTTCGATTGTTTGGGGTTGGAATTATAAGGGACCACTTATAATTTAATGGAGTTGACCAAAGTTATAAGAATTGGACATTTCACGGAGAACCTTGGCAAGCAACTACTAATGCTAGTAGAAATGTGGAAGAAGATGATGAACATGGTAGGTACAGTTTTGTGTCTGAAGAAATAGAGATAGATGATAATGATTTAGGGGATTTTGGATTCGATCCTTATGGGTTTGCCAATGTTATTGGTGATGGAGATCAACCCTTGTACCTTGGTTGTAATAACTACAACAAGTTGTCGGCATTAGTGAAGTTATATAATTTGAAGGCAAAACATGGGATGAGTGATGTCTGTTTTACAAAATTGTTGATACTTCAAGTAGATTTGCTTCTAGAAGAAAATACAATACTTTCCTCTATGTATGAGGCAAAAAAGACTTTGTGTGCATTGGGGCTGAGTTATGAGAAAATTCACGCATGCCCCAATGATTGCATCTTGTATAGGAAGGAGTATGAACATTCAACTCATTGTCCTACTTGTGGAATCTCAAGATGGAAGAAAGGCGAAGATTCAATCTTGAAATAGGGTGTCCCAGCAAAGGTAGTGTGGTATTTTTCACCAATTCCAAGATTTAAAAGGATGTTTCAATCAATCAAGACAGCTAAGAGTTTGACTTGGCATGCTGATAGGAAAGCAATTGAAGGTTAGATGTCTCATCCGGCGGATTCTCCCTCTTGAAAACTCGTTGAAGATAAATGGCCCGAGTTTGGTAATGAGTTGAGAAACTTGAGATTGGCTCTCTCATCTGATGGATTCAATCCCTACAGTTCTCTAAGTACCAGATACAATTGCTGACCAGTTATCTTAGTTACATATAATCTCCCACTATGGCTATGCATGAAACAAAAGTTCATGATGTTGACCTTATTGATTTCTGGTCCTAAACAACCCGAAAATGATATAGAGGTCTACTTAGAGCCTTTGATTAATGATTTAAAATCTTTGTGGGATGAGATTAAAGGAGTGTATGATGCTCATATAGGAGAATACTTTACACTCAGAGCTGCATTACTGTGGACAATTAATGATTTTCCGCTTATGGAAACTTATTTGGTTGTATCGTAAAAGGATATAAATCTTGTTCAATATGCGGTGATGATACACCTAGTCATATGTTGAAAAATGGCCACAAAATATGTTACACCGGGGATTGAAAATGGTTACCAATATAACGTCCATATCGGAGGCAACGTGCAGCTTTTAATGGGAAACCTGAATATGACACACCTCCAAAGCCTTTAACCAGAGAAGAAGTGCTACAAATGGTTGAAGGTATTAATTATAAATAGGACTCGAAAAAGGAGGGAGGTGGAAGTGAAAATGATGGTGACAAAGTTTGTTGGAAGAATAAGTCAAAATTCCTTGATCTCGAGTATTGAAAATACCTTCCTGTGAGGCATGCTGTAACACCCCGACTCCAAATTTAATTCCTATTTTAATTTATTTAAAGTGAAATTACGAATTTACCCTTGGGGTAGGGGTAAATTGGTCTTTTTTTTTATCCGGAAGGATTTGGGGTCACAACTGGTATTTTTGGGTAGGTTGTACTGAGACGAATTTGTAGACATGCGGTAGGCTTGAATCGGAGTTGGAACGAAGATTTGGCGATCAAAAATAATTCAGTGGCAAACTTGTAATTATTTCGAAAAGAGTTAGAGTAAAAATCTGATTTTTTTTCACTTTTACCTCACACACTCTCTCTCTCTCCCGATTCTCTCTCTTTCTCTCTCTATAATAACCCTGAAACTTGAATGCGTAACATAAGAATTATTTTACTATTACCCGCCGTCGTGCATCCATCCTATATGAGAAGGGCCCGGAACCTGAATAGTGGAGAAGAGTCTTCTTGTTCCTATTGCCCTTATTGACTTTGGCTTTATTCTGGTATACAAAAAATAAAACGTATTAGTTGAAATTGAAATGAAATATACAAAATTAAATAAACATTAGTAAGAAATATATAATAATTTTTAAATTAATATTAAAAAATTCCACATCATCGGCGTATGAAAATGAGCGCAGAGACACGCTCAACTATCGTCTCACCCCTCAAGCTCCTTCGGGCAACCCTCCTGAAGAGCGACTTGCAGATCATCAAAAGCCTCAAAATAATGGTGCAAGTCGCTCTTCCACTGCTTGTACCTCTCAGTGAAGAGTCCGTTGGCGTACGCCAACCACTCGTCGTCGAGATCCTCTAAGTTGTAGTTCGTCTGTAATAAATTAATTACATACATTAAGTAATAGAAAAAGATAGAGAGGGAGTGAAGGGTTGCGCACCTCCGTCTTGATCTCGTCAGGCATGACCTTCCAAGACTTTCATTGCATTGAGCAATAGGTCTGAACGACGTGATCAATGTCGTGGGCCAATGAGCTATGCAACTCCGCCTTCGGTGCAGCCCGATGCCCCTCGTCGTATCCGATGTTGATACGACTGTTGGTCACCCAGGTGACCTTTGCTGTTTTCAACTACTGACACGGCCCTCGAGTGTTCTTCTTGGCTGCAAAGATATATGACATTAATGTTAAATAAATAATAAATTTAACTATAAAAAAAAAAAAAAAAACAACAACAACTGGAGTTGAAGGAAATCTATACCTGGCAGTGACCCTGACGCACAAGTAGCATCGGTCGATGTGGTATCGGTGGTGCTGGCAGGCCGGTGACGCCGCCTGGTGCTAATAGGCTGCGCCACTGATGAAGCTGATGACACAAGCGCCTGGGACCCCCCGGGACCAACTGGCAAGTGGTCCATCAGTGCTAGAGCAGTGGTAGCAGATGAGGCCTAAGCTGGGGGAGGCGAACTCTGTGCAGTCATGACCGCCTTACAACTTCTAATAAGGTTTGACATCTGCAAAATTTCATTAATACACATACAAATTAATCAAATTTACGAATATATAATTGTAACCACATACAATTTCATTAAGAATCTTAACTAATTAATTAAAAGCATATCTTCACCTAGGGTTTGCGATTTTAGAGTATTCGGGACGACGATTCAAGATCCGTCGAATCCTACACGATCCTAGAAATACAAGGTACAACATACGTGAGTTGAGTTCAATCCAACGGTCTGAACATATCAAACCCGAATTTCACCTGGAAATTGCAAAATAGACTCAAACGGTAACCAAATTCAAATCCGAGCACACATACACACTCGTGACAACTAGGGGATTGCATTGGGACCCAATGCCCTACTACGACAATATCCCACACGCAATCACACGCGTCGGCAGCGCGTGAGTGTCCAAAGCGATAACAATCGCCAGAAAATTCTAAAAACTAAGAGCCAAGGTTCTTACCCTAGGTTCAAAACATCAATTGGAGCCACTTTTGTTCTCGGACCTAGGAATTTAAATTAAAAAACCGGCCAAAACTTAGGGTTTAAATTCGAGATATCTATTGCTACAATTAATCAAATCTACCCAACCATCAGCTAGAGCACGAAAAATAGTCCAGAAACCATACCTTAGGTGTTCGATTTGGTGGCCGGAGGAGAAAAACGAGGCCGGCAAAGATTCTGTGAAAACCGAGCAAATTCCAGTGGCAGGCGGGGAGAGAGAAAACTTTGGGCAGAGAGAGAAAGTGAGGAAGAAAGGAGGCTGTCGTGTTTTTTCTGAAAATTTAATCGATCTTGCGCGACGAATAAAACAAAGCTTCGCGCAAGGTATGTTTAATCGACCTTGCGTGACAAAAAAAAATGATAACATCGCGCAAGGTAGATTTTCCGCCCAAATTTTCATTACATTGCACGACGAATAAAAAAAACCGTCACGCAAGGTAGTTAGTCCGCCAAAATTTTCGTCATCTTGTGCGACGAGTAAACCAAACTGTTGCGCAAGGTTGTTATTCCACCAAAATTTGGGGTTTAGGGTTTAGAAGGATAGAGAGGGAGTGAAGGGTCTGATCGATCTTGCGCGACGACTAAAACAAAGCGTCGCGCAAGGTTGTGCTTTATAGACTTTGCGCGATGAAAAATTTATTTCTCCGTCGCTCAAGGTGGTTATTCCGTCAAAGTTTAGGATTTGTGTGGGAGAGAAAGTGAAGGGTCTGATCGATCTTCCATGACGAATACGTTATATTTCCGTTGCGCAAGCTGGTGTATCTGCCTCAAAATTAACGACACCTGCGTGACGTATTAAGTACATTGCTTAGCGCAAAGATGTTATGCGCGACGACAAGATGCTATCGTCGCTCAAGATTATATTGTCACGTTAAACCCTAAACCCTAAACCCTAAACCGAAAATTAGGACAACATGCGCGACGTAGAAGTGCTCCTTACGTCGTGCAAACCTCTCGCAAAGTAATATTTTAATTACTTTAAGTAGTATTTAGTTTTTAGTATTATTTCTTTACTGAAGAATTAGTATTTAAATATTTAATTTATTTATGAAATTACTTCATAAATGGTATTTAATTCTTTTATGGACTTCAAAACCTATTTTAATTAGGCAAACATATTGTAAAAACTATTTTAGTATTCCAAAAATTGATTTTAGCCTCCAAAACCCAAAATCCATGTCTCAAATTAAAAACTCTAACTTCTAAACTTGTTCCAACACTATTTTCAAGTCTCGAACCCTAACCATAAGCCTACTCTAAGGCACTTGTGACTCGATTACGCTTGGATACTCACATAACTTGACCTAGTAACCGGACCTAATCCAAGTTAATTGAGTACATCTTTACGTAGACATTTATATTAAACTTATATTTTTAATTTAAACTGTATAGCCGTTTTTTTAAATATATTCGAATATCACTTATTATTATTCCAAACAGAGTCAACACTTTATTTATGAAATTGTACTTTTTACTCTACTTATGATACTTATGAGTCTTTGTGATTTATAAAAATGTTTTGCGCGACGAATAAGTGTAATTTCGTAGCCCAAAGATGTGTTGCACGAGGCCAAGAATTTTTCGTCCCGCAAGGTTATATTTTCACTCGAAAATTATCGCAACTTGCGCGACGTACAAGGTTACCTTCGTTGTGCGAAGACGTGTTGCGCGACGACAACAGTCATTCATCGCACATTAAATTATCAAAAATTGAACTATATAGCAAAAATTAACACAACTTGCGTGACGTATAAAACCTAGTAACGTCACGCAAACCTTTCGCTTTCTTGCGCGACGAATTAGTTTTGAACTATAAATTTAATATCACGATGTCTAGTATATTAGGACAACTTGCGTGACGTGGATGTTCTCTTTACATCGCACAAACCTCTTGCAATGTTATTTATTTTTTTAAATTTAAAATTTTCTTTATTTTAAATAAATATTATAAAAATTACACATGTTACCTTAATGAACTTAAGTTTCATATGAATTACGAAAAAAAATTCAAAGATTTCGGTGCAATTAAAAGTTAATTATTTATATTCATAAAGACCACTGAAAATCAAATAGACAGATTCAAATCTGTTTTCAAATTTAGGTGTATATCTAAATTTCAATCTATATATTATATGACTTATTTTAATTTGTGATTGCCAATTTTGTGTGCAACTTGATTTTAATTTGTGATTGTCATATTTACACTACCATCATTAAATTACAACAAATTTCATTTACTATGTTTTACATGGGTAGTCGCTAATAAATTGCTTTATTCATCATCTGAACCTTCGTTATCATCGCTATCATCACTTTCGGTCTCCCAATCCTCCTCCTTATCACTTTCGTTGTTCGGGCCCACTGGAACTTCGTATCGCGGAAGATCACCAAGGTAAATTGTAATTGACTGAATCGGTATTTCGATTGAAGACACTCCTTGAAGCTGAAACAGTCCTTGTATAACATTTGTATCTCGAAGTGTTTCTGCATCATTTTCCATGGAAGATTCCAACCGTTGGTCAGTGATGTTGTCGACGTCATTGTTAGTTGGGTCTAGTTCTGGTATAGCATACACGTTCCTCTGATCCATCTGCTGAGCAAATTTCCAACCGCTCCCGACTTTAGGGTCATCTAGATACACAATCTGTTTTGCCATGTTTGCCAAAATGTAAAGGTCGCCATCATACCAAGTTCTGTTAATGTTAACTGATAGTAAGCCATGGTCAATTTTAACACTTCCTTGCCTATTTGGGTTTGTATCAAACCATCGACACTTATACATGATCACTTGGTATTGATCTTTGTAAAGCAATTGCACGACAGTTGTGAGTTTTCCATAGAAATCAATGTCCGTACTTTCGCCTCCACCTGGGATATGGACACCGCTGTTTTGCGTACACAACTTGTCATCTCGTGCAGTCTCCAAAAACTTGACGCCGTTAACATGGCAACCCGAGAACAATTCAGCGCGAATCGGGCCGAACGCCAAGTTATATAACTCTTCACTGTAAGAGGGTGAATTCGATGATTTCAACTTATTCACCTAATATTATACAAAAACATTCACGTGTTAGTTTGATAACATTAAATAATACGATATATACAAAACACTTATAACTTACATATTCCAAAAACCATTATGGAAACAATTCACGGTGTTTCTTGGCATACCAATGTGATGGATGTTCTAGCTTCGTCATCTCTTCATGCTCATCTAAGTATGTCATTATCTCATCACAATTGTTGAGTACGAACCAATGCGCTACCTCCATGTCATTTCTGGAAAATGACTCTCCTCGTACAGGATCTCCGAAGGGTCGTGCGCTTTGGGAAAAAATAGAAAGTTTCTCATTTCTCAAACCTCCGTCATTATTGTGCTGAGGACAATTGAAAGCCGTGTCCACATCTTTTAAATACATTCCACAGAAAGTAAGCGACTCATATTGAACCCAAGCCTCTATAATTGATCATTCAGGCTTCGCCCTGTTGTGTACAGTTTTTTTCAGCTCTCCGAGAAGCCTACCAAAATAAAACGAAACGATACAAATTAGCGAGTGTGGGATAAGGATGCATAAAAAATGATGAGAATTATATACCTTTCTATTGGATACATCCAGCGATAGTTGATAGGACCAGCAAGCAATGCCTCTTATAGCAAGTGAACCATTACGTGGATCATACTTGTGAAGAAAGCTAGAGGGAATATCATCTCAAACTTGCATAGGACTTGGATAGTGTCATGGCGCAACTGATTAATGTCTGTCTTTTGCAATGTTTGCCATTAGTAGGGAAAAAAATCTGGACAACAACATGATTGGTTTCACTACATCTTCCGGTAAAATGTGTCAAATATCCACAGGAAGTAGGTGTTGCATAAACACATGGCAGTCATGGCTCTTTAGTCTAGTAAATTTACCCCCGTCAACATTCACGCAACGTGCGATATTAGAAGCATACCCATCGGGAAACTTTACAGACGATACAAACTTTAGAAAATCTTTTTTGTCATTCGGTTTCATGGGAAAAAAATGCCAGATCCCTTCTTGCTTTATCACCTTCCCTGTTCATCCATAAACCTCTTCGTATGCCCATTCTTTCCAAATCAAGATGAGCTTTGATCGCGTCCTTTGTCTTGCCCTCGATATCTAGAATCGTTCCCATCAAAGTGTCAAAGACATTTTTCTCAACATGCATAACGTCGAGATTGTGCCTCAATTTTAGTTTCGACCAATATGGGAGCTCAAAAAACATAGGCTTGTGAGTCCAGTTCAAATGTGTAGAAGGTCTGGTCCGAGTAATTGTTTTCCCGAAAGGAGAAAAATCCAAATAGTTAAGCTATTCCAAGATCTCATCACCAGACCATT
Organism: Prunus persica; assembly: GCF_000346465.2. Classification (NCBI taxonomy): domain Eukaryota; kingdom Viridiplantae; phylum Streptophyta; class Magnoliopsida; order Rosales; family Rosaceae; genus Prunus; species Prunus persica. Next base: position 6,595,619 of record NC_034010.1, read on the forward strand.
CTCTAGGTCTGAGACAATGCTCTGTGTTCCCATCGAACTCTTTATCCTTTCCCTGCCACTCATGGTCTCATGGCAACCATCTCCGATGACCAAGATAACAACCTTTTCTAGCGTGCCAACTAGAAGTTACATCTTCCTTGCATATAGGGCATGCCATATAACCCTTTGTGCTCCACCCAGAAACTATTGCATGTGCGGGAAAATCATTCACAGTCCACATAACTGCTGCCCACAAAATGAACATCTTTAAAGTGGATTTATCGTACGTGCGCACATCGTTTGTCCATAAATCCTTGAGCTCCTCAACCAACGGCCTTAAATAAACATCGATTGACTTGTCAGGATCCTCAATTATCAAAACAGTCATCATCATGTACTCTTTTTTCATGCATTTCCAAGGCGGCAAATTATATGGGAATACAAAAATTGGCCAAGTGCTGTGGTGTTGGTTTAGAACCCCGTACGGATTGAATCTGTCAGTGGCAAGTCTCAATCTAACATTTCAGGGATCAGCAGCAATCTCAGGCAATGTTCGATCGAACTCTTTCCATGCCTCCCCATCTGCAGGATGCCGCATCACATCATCGTCTGCCCGTTTTTCCTTATGTCATCTCATTTCTGTGGCAGTATGAGTCGACATATACAATCGCTGCAACCTAGGTTTCAGGGGCAAATAACGCATGACTTTTTGTGGAATCTTAGTCGTTCTATTCTGAGATGTCATCTTGAACCTCGACTCTTTGCATATACGGCATGTATCCAATGTTTCATACTCTTTGTAGAATAACATGCAATTGTTTTTGCAAGCATGAATTTTTTCATAACCCAATCCAAGACCATTCAACACCTTTTGCGCGTGTCTATGGTCTTTCGGCAAACAATTGTCAGTCGGAAGCATTCTCTTGAAAACCCCCAAAAAGTAATCGAAACATAGGTTCGACATACGATACTTTATTTTTTCGTGCATTAGCTCCACAATGGCCGTGAGAACGGAAAAGCTCTCACACCCCGAGTATAACTCTTGGTTGGCATTTTTTAATAGTTTTTCATATTGTTCGAATTTTGCACTGTCCATTGGTGTAGGCACGTCATCTTGCCCTTCTTGATTGATGTTGGTTGATGCAAATGGAAAAGCATCATTATAATATCCATGACTTGTTCATTAGGATCCACAATAGGTTTAATATTGTCCACCCTTGTGGCATTTGAAGACGAAACATTGTCTAATTGTTCCTCGTGAAGGTTCCAAATGCTATATGTCTCAATCATTCCATTCCTTAGTAAAGGAAATCCAACATTTTCAATTGTCTCCCACAACGTGTTGTTACACCTCCTACAAGGACAACAGATTCTAGTTGCACCTGGGTTGTGTCTACATGCAAACTTAATAAAATCCTCGATTCCATCCAAGCATTCATCTGCGCATCTATTCGGGTTCTGTATCCACCTCCTGCTCATAATTCCTGGAACCACAATCACAACACAACAATCACAACAACTTCATACGAAGTTATAATGTCACCTTATGCCTCGGGTAAGGGCCCTATCCCATTCGAGAATGCATAGTCATGTCACGTAATCTACGGCTACATGAGATTAGATTTCGACGTGGATGAATTTCGGCAGCATCTCGATACAGTTCTTGAGGTGGGCAGAGGTATAAATACCTACGTACCACTCGAAGAATATACAGAGATGACACCGAAATCTCCACAATCGAAACTTAATCATGTAGCCGTAGATTTCGTGACATGACTATGCATTCCCAAACTGTCCAAATAATGGGACAATTTTAGAATTAATTGGACCGCAGTCATGCTTTACGCATCAATGCAAGAAATCCAACTAATCTCGAACGGGAAAGTAAGTGTTACTAAAAATAAAAATAAAAGTACGAAGTTAATTTGTACATCACAACACATTGTGCTACGTCATGCACAATTTAACAACATAATATAAATATAATTTCACAAAAGAAATACAAACATAACAAACTAAGTTTAACATAATGTAATTAATTTAATATTTTTAAAATATAAAACGAATAAAATACTTTCTCAATTGTTCTCCACCAATCACTAATTACAAATATCCCTAATGAGAACGAAATTAATAATGTTAGTATGAATTTACATTAATACTTTTAAACAAACGACAAAAAATACTTACCCAATGAACGTACTGAATTCCCAGCAAAGGCAAAGGCAGAGGCAGAGTTATTTTGCGCAACGAATTTACTTTATCGTCGCGCAAATTATCGTCACGCAAAAAAAAAATATCTACGGGCAAAACCACATTTTCATCGCAAATGTGATCCATTTCGTTGCACAAAATACATTTTTCGTCGCGCAAGTACGTGGCAAAAACCCACTTTTGCGTGATGAAAAATTCTTTTTGTCGCACAAATTCCAAAGATCGTCGCACAAAATCAAAATTTTGTCTCATGAACGTGCCGACATCAAAGTTTACGCGACGACATAAATTTCAGTCTCGCAAGTTTTTGGCGCCAAAATAAAACATCCCACGTTTTTCTTAAGCGACGATCACATTTGTCGTCGCGCTAAGTTGTCTTTTGCGACGACTTATGAGGTCGCGAAAATGTTTGCAGCAAAAGAAAAAAACCCACTGTTTTCTGTCTAACTTTACGCGACGAAAAGGGAAACCGTCACGCAAGGTTTTCTCTCGCGACAAAATCTGTCGTCGCGCAAGTGTTTGGGGCCAAAAAAATAAACCTGCGTTTTTCTTACTCACTTTGCGCGACGATCTTGTCTTTTGTCCCACTAAGATTCGCTATTTTGCGCGACAAATATTTTTTTCCGTCGCTCAAGTGTATCTTGCGCGACGAATTTTGTGTCGTCGCGCAAATAGGAAAATGTAGTAGTTCTTATGTATTGAAAATAGATTTTGAAGAGGTTATTAATGACTTTTGCTTCTCAAAATGCTAGAAGATCAAGAATTTTTCAGTGATTGTTTGTATTTTTAGTGTTATTGCTTTTGTTTTTTGATTTGTAGATGATGGAGTGGAAGTCAAAGCAGCTTTTTGTATACAATTGAGCCACTTGAGAACTAAGCCCTATTAAAGAGCCACTTGAGAACTTTTGTTTTGTTTTGTTGAAATTTTAGAAGCTCTATGAGCCTACATATGATTTTGTTGTTTATGGATCATGTGCTTTTGGTCTTTTTTTTGTTAGTTAAATGAAATTATTCTACTTAAGCCGGTTAGTTGTTTTTGGGGCTTTGCCACCTATTCATAAAAAGAAAAAGGAATGAGCAAATTTTAAAATAAAAACAACATATATGCTAAGGGCCTCATTTAATTTTTGGCCATGAGCCACCAAAATGTCAGGGCTGTCCCTGCCTAAGACCAAATTCCCAGAAAGTTGACTCACGCCAACAAATATCACAATTTAACCACTTGCAGTTGCCACAAAAGTTCATCTTTGACTTAATTCACATTGAAGGTGGTAAAGAAACTATTGTGCCGATAACAGCAAAAATAGAAAGAAATAATCTACTTTGGAAACTTTTTTTTTTTTTTTTTTTTTTGGTCAAAGAGATGCTTCATTGAAATAAAGAGAAATCAACATAAAGTCTCCAAGAAGGAGGGAACAGCATCTCCACTTAACCAGACAACAACGAGGCAAAGAGAAATTAAACTAACTAGGAAAAACTTAGTTAGAAGGCCATCCACTAAGACGTCACCACCGGGTGCACGTCAACCTCTAACCAACCCAAACAAGGAAAATCTACTTTGGAACCTTGTTATAGAATTTGTATAATCTTGGAAAAATGATTCTGCTGAAGTTTTGTACATTAGTTGAAAATTTATGCCCAATAATCGTGTTGACTATCTGAACACAAAGCAATTTTTCCGCGTCATTGTTATTATAAGTGCCTTTGCAAAGAATCTTTTTCAACATTTTTTGTCGTGTGAACTGTGTCATGTGAATTTTCACATCATTTCCTGGCAGGGTGGTTTTCTTTCTTTCTTTTCTCGTGGAAGAAACAAATGGGTTGGTGAAAAGAAAATGACTTCTGATGGCCTAATCAGTTGCCATTTTCTCTTTTGATGTAATGTTGTTTGACATCAAAAGAAAGCTATCTATATATATATTTTTAGTACAAACGGTACTCTAAAATACTTTAAACTGCGTTTGGATCATCTGGTAAACCATAGAATTCCACGTCACTCTAGGAAATCATCCTCAAAAATAATAAACCACAGAATTCCAGACAGTATGGTAGTAGGGGATGGACGCCAAATATCCGATTGGACTAAAGAAAAAGGAGTCGTTCTTTTATTCAAACTGGGTGAAATAATGAGCTTTCCTTGTCTTTCCGTGTCGGCTACCACAATCTATGATTTGTTTACATGGCCGGCTACGGAATTTACTTTCATCAACACTCTTTTCTCATTCTCGACGCAAGTTTCACTTATTTTTTTCTTTTTGTTTTGTTTTTGTTTTTGTTATTTTGTACTTGTTTTAGGTTACCTCTTAGAAACTGGCTTCTCAATAATTATGCTTAAAAAAACTTTAATATGTGAAGTAGCTTTCTGGACCCGTGGTGATTTATTTTGCAAAACATAACAATTTTGTTGTTCCCAAATTTTTCAACAAACACTAAAGTACTTTATTAAATGAGCAAGAAAGACCAAGTACAGCAAACACTAGCTGAAAACTAACGCCTAGACAAAAGGCCAGAGAAGCAAGCGACAATGCCCAGACTGGAAGCGTCAATCTCTAAGCCTGGCAACTGAAACTAAACATTTGGGGAACAAGGCAGGCCATCCAGTCTCGTCCATTCCAAATTGGGATCGACTTTTGGGGCTAGGATTCTCAAAAAAAATCTTATTGGGCATCTGGTTCTTCCTTGCTTGCATCTGGTTCAAGGCAAATGAATCCACCTACAAATGTGCAAAGAAGAAAGCTTCCTATAAGTTTTGTCATTTATTTTGCATTATTTTTTCCTCAACTTGTATGTGTGATTGATGTAAGTCCTTGTGTGTGGCTATGCGAATCAGGAGAACTTCCTGTGTCAATGGTCAACATTTACATATGACGTCTTTCTGAATTTTAGAGGCGAGGATACAAGCACCAATTTTACAGATCATTTGGACAAGGCCTTGTCTGATAAAGGCATCTACACCTTCATTGATGGAGAGCTTACAAGAGGAGATCAAATATCGCCTGCCCTTGTCAAAGCAATTGAAGAATCAAGAATTTCTCTCATTGTATTCTCTGAAAACTATGCATCTTCGAGGTGGTGTTTGGATGAACTTGTTGAAATATTTCGATGTAAAGAATCAAAGCAACAAATAGTTTTACCCATTTTTAACAAGGTGGATCCATCTCATGTGCGAGACCAAACAAGTAAATTTGGTGACGCATTTAAAGGCCTTATTGAAAGCAAATTCAAAGATAACGAGGAGAAGGTGCTCATATGGAGGGAAGCTCTTACAAAAGCAGCAAATTTGTCCGGACATCCTTTCAAGGATGGACAGTATATTTCTATCTTTATCATTTTCAAGTTTAATTTTTTTCTCTCTCTTCTTTCTCTAGTTACACATTTATTTGTTGCTCATTATTAAAGAAAAGTATGCTTTTGTAAAAATATTAAATTGTAGGGAGAAGATTTAATTGGTACTTTTTCATTTTTGATAGCTGTATGTTGCGTTCTTTTGCACGGTTGGATGTTTAAATCTGATTCATTAAATGTGTCTAATTTGGTTAAACTGGCAGGTATGAAGCTACATTTATCAACAACATTGTTGATGGAATCTTAAGCCAAGTACTGAGACGCACATATTGGAATGTGGCCAAGCACCCAGTTGGAATTCAGTCTCATGTACAAGATGTGAAAAAGCTTTTAGATGTTGATGGGAATGGTCGTCGCATGATTGGGATATGGGGGACATCTGGAATAGGCAAGACAACAATTGCAAAAGCTATATGGAATGCAATTGCCCATGAGTTTGAAGGAACTTGTTTCTTGGAAAATGTTAGGGAAAATTCGCCACATGGAGGCCTAATCCAGCTACAGAAGACTCTTCTTCATAAGTATCTAGGCAAAAAGTTGAAAATTTAGAGTGTTGATGAAGGAATCGGTGTTATAAAAGAACAGCTGAGGGTAGTAGAGTCAGTTGGACCAATTAGACAACTTGGCTGGAGTTGGTTGGTTTGGTGAGGGTAGTAGAGTCATCATAACTGTCAATCCTACAATCACAACCAATATTTCCTCCACTAATGAATCCCTAAATGATGCTGATTGATATCATGATCTCCAAATGATTTGCTACGGTTAATAGCCTATTGTATTTACCAAAATGGTTCCATTAAAAGTCAACTGTATTCTATATTTATATTGTACAATTGTATCCAAATAAATCAAGAGATTACATTCTTTACATGGTATCAGCCCTTCTCTCCTTCAAACGAAGTCACCTCTCTTCTTTGATCCTCCATGGCCGCCACCAACAACTCCTCTTCCTCTCACTTTCCTTTGGGCCCAAACACTACCCATTTCATCAAACTCTCTGAATCCAACTACTTGCTATGGCTTCGCCAAATCAAGCCTTTCCTTGTCGGCCATGACCTGTGGCAATATATTGATGGGTCTAAACCAGCCCCTGCTGCTACCACAACCACCACCTCCTCCGACCCTCCTAATTCCTCTCAACCCAATCCTGCCTTCCTTATCTGGTACAAACAAGACCAGCTTATCGTTAGTTACCTCACCTCTACCCTTTCCGAGTCAGTTCTCGCCCTCACTGTCGGTTACGACACTTCCAAAGAAATCTGGGATTGTTTGCAAACTCACTTTGCCCAAAAGTCCATTGCTAGTGCTGCCAATCTCCGCTTCCAACTTCTTGATATGACAAAAGGCACCAAATCTGTTGACCAATACCTCAACCAGGCCAAATCTCTTGCTGACTCCCTTGCCTCCATCAACCAACCTGTTTCCAACGATGACTTGGTCACTGCCATTCTTCGTGGCTTGGGTCCCGACTATGCCATGCTCATTACAGCTATCCTTAATTTCCCTCCGTTGCCAAATTTCACCGAGTTACGCTCTCGTCTTCTCTCGTTTGAGACCCATGCCCCGCGGCCTTCCTCTGACCCTGCTGCCCAGAGCACTGCCCTTATGGCAGCCCAGTCCTCTGGGCCACCCCGTGGTGGTCCTGGTCTCTCCCAGCCATCACCTGCCTCCCGCAGCAATGGTGGTAACGGCCGCAATAGCCGCAATGGCCGCAGTGGTGGCTGGAACCGCAATGGCTCTCGTCGTGGTGATCGTTGGAATGCATTCTCCCTTCCATCCTCGTCTTGGCAGACACCTAGTTGGGCTCCCTGGAATGTGCCTCCACAACCGTCGACTGGTCGTGGATTTAGCTCACGGCCCCCTTGGGCTGGCCAAGGTGTGTTGGGTCCTCCTCCTTCCAATTGGTGTCCTACCTGCTCTACTACTCAACACAATGCTGCTGCTTGCCCCCATCGCTACAATGGGCCTGACTCTTTTCCATCCTTTGCTGGCTCTCACACCATTCATATGCCTGACACCACGTGGTACCCCGATACAGGAGCAACCCACCACATGACTGGCAATGCCAATTCTCTCTCAAATCCCCAACCCTACAATGGTAATAATTCTGTACTTTTGGGTAATGGAGACTCCCTTCCCATCTCTCATACTGGTAACATACCTCTCTCTTTGGGGAATTCTAACCTCAACCTTAGTAATGTCTTCCTTGTTCCTGCTCTTGACAAAAATCTTTTGTCTGTTGCTCGCTTTACACATGATAACTCTGTCTTCTTCGTTTTTACACCAAATTTCTACCAAATTTATGACTTACATACTGCCACACTTCTTTTTCAGGGCCCTTGTAAGGATGGTCTGTACCCGATGTCCTCCTCTTCTATCCCTTCTACCCCTCGTGCTCTCGCTGCTGTCTCGTCTTCAGTGTGGCATAATCGTCTTGGTCATCCCTCATCTTCCGTACTATCTAAATTAAGTTCCTCTTTAGGCTCTACCTTTCATTTGCATTCTAAATTTTGTACGGGTTGTGCTCTTGGTAAATCAACCCAATTACCTTTCTCTATCAATAAAAATTATACCCCATCTTTATTTTACTTAATTCACTCTGATGTGTGGATGTCTCCTGTTCTTTCTGTTACCGGTTTTCGTTACTATGTGCTCTTCACTGATGAATATTCCCGCTACTCATGGATTTATCCCATGCGTCGTAAATCCGAAGTATTTTCTCATTTTCAAAAATTTGTGGCTATGGTTAAAAACATATTTGGGACTTCTGTCAAATACCTCCAAAGTGATAATGGTACGGAATACGTTAATACCTCTTTCACCACTTTCTGTCATTCCCTTGGTATCCAACAAAGATTCTCTTGTCCCCACACCCCTCAGCAAAACGGTCTTGCTGAACGCAAACATCGCCACATTGCCACCATGACCCGTATTCTCCTAACCACTTCTCACATGCCTCTCAATCTTTGGGTCGAAGCTGCTCTCACCTCTGTTCATCTTATTAATCTCCTTCCTACTCCCGTCCTAAACTGGTCTACCCCTTACACTGTTCTCTTTTCTAAACCTCCCACATATTCCCACCTCCGTGTCTTTGGGTGTTCTTGTTTTCCTTTTCTTGGTCCTTATGTTAATCACAAGTTACTGAGTCGTTCCTTGGAATGTGTTTTTATTGGCTATAGCCTCCATCACAAGGGTTATCGTTGCCTTCACCCATCCACGGGCCGTGTCTACACATCTAGGCATGTTATTTTTAATGAAGATTGTTTTCCTTTTACTCAGTTACAGGTGTCTCCCTCATCCCCTTATGTGGCGCTAGACCTTTCTCCACTTCCTGCTGTACCACTGCCCCCACCACCCGTGGCCCACTTGCCCATTGATCCCATGCCGCCTCTTTCCCCATCCGGCACACTTCCTGCACCGGTCTCTCTAGGCCCAGCTTGTCCACCCACCCCTGTGGGCCCTAATTCCTCTACATCCCAGTCAGCCCCTGCTGACCTTGACTCCCAGTCAGCCCATGTTGATGCCCCTGCATCCCACACCTCCCTTCCTCACTCCATCACCCAGGTAGACCATGTGTCTACATCAGCCCCCATGGGTCCGTTTCCTCTCGCAGATCCATCAGGCACTTCTATTGCTGCATTGCCCGCCTCCCATGCTGCCATTGCGCCTATGCCTCCTGTCACAGCCACTCAGCCCGCACCTCACTCCATGGTCACCCGATCCCGCACTGGCACACTCCATCCCAAAATTCGCACTGATGGGACAGTTAAGTATCCTATTTCTCGTGCTCTTTTGGCAGCTGTCACTGATCAAGAACCGACTTGTTTTTCCCAGGCTCAGAAACATGCTGAATGGCGTGCTGCCATGACAGAAGAAATTAACGCTCTTCTGAAGAATAATACTTGGATTCTTGTTCCGTCTACCCCATCTCAAAATACGGTCGGCTGCAAATGGGTCTTTCGGATCAAACGCACTTCTGATGGTCGTCTTGAGCGCTACAAAGCCCGTCTTGTCGCCAAGGGTTTTCATCAACAACCTGGTATCGACTACGCTGAAACCTTCAGTCCTGTTGTCAAACCTGCCACCATCCGCACAGTTCTTACTATTGCCACCTCTCGGGGATGGTCCCTCCGCCAACTAGACGTCAAAAATGCTTTCCTCCATGGCCTTCTTAAAGAAGATGTCTACATGGCTCAACCACCGGGTTTTGTTGACCCCACCCGTCCCAATCATGTTTGCAAGCTTCACAAGGCCTTATATGGCCTCAAGCAGGCACCCCGTGCATGGTTCCATCGCATTAGCTCGTTTCTTCTTTCCTTCGGCTTCCGACACAGCCAATCTGACTCTTCTCTTTTTATTTTTCGGCATGCCTCTTATGTCATATTTTTATTGTTATATGTTGACGACATCGTGGTCACAGGAAATGATTCCAGTTTTCTTCACCAATTCATCACCGCATTGGGCCTTGCCTTTGATATCAAGGATCTTGGTCCACTTCATTTTTTTCTCGGCCTCCAAGTTACAACCACATCTGGTGGTCTTCATATCTCACAACTGAAATATGCCCATGACCTCCTCCAGCGTCATGACATGCTCCACTGCAAACCTGCCACCACTCCATTGGCCGCCAAAGTCCCTTTGTCTGCTTCCGACGGTGTGCCCTTGGAGTCTCCTTCTACCTACCGTGAGATTGTTGGCAGTCTTCAATACTTGACATTAACTCGCCCGGACTTATCCTTTGCGGTCCACTCCGTTGCTCAGTTCATGGCTGCCCCTCGCACCTCTCACCTTGTCGCTGCCAAACGGATCTTACGGTATGTCAAAGGCACGCTCGACTTTGGTTTCTCTCTTAGCCCGCAACCGTCCACTGCCCGCCTCAGTGCCTACTCCGATGCAGATTGGGCGGGCTGTCCTGATTCGCGTCGGTCTACCAGTGGCTACCTCATCTATTTGGGCTCCAATTTAATCTCCTGGTGTTCCAAAAAGCAACCCACTGTTGCCCGTTCAAGTGCGGAATCCGAATATCGCTCCCTTGCGCACTCATGTGCTGAGACTACTTGGCTCTCCTATCTGCTCTTCGAGCTTGGTGTTTCTCTTCACTTTCCTATTCTCCTTCATTGTGACAACCTGAGCACAACATACATGGCCGCAAACCCGGTCTTTCATGCTCGGACGCGTCATATCGAGCTTGACTATCATTTTGTTCGTGAAAAAGTCGCTCTTGGAAGTCACCAAGTTCGTTATATTCCCTCCATTGATCAGCCAGCTGATCTTCTCACGAAGGCCCTACACAAACCCCGCCATACTCTTTTACGATCCAAACTTGTCCAACCAGGGCTGTCCAGTTTGCGGGGGGATGTCAATCCTACAATCACAACCAATATTTCCTCCACTAATGAATCCCTAAATGATGCTGATTGATATCATGATCTCCAAATGATTTGCTACGGTTAATAGCCTATTGTATTTACCAAAATGGTTCCATTAAAAGTCAACTGTATTCTATATTTATATTGTACAATTGTATCCAAATAAATCAAGAGATTACATTCTTTACAATAACTACACAAGATAGCGGATTGCTAAAATGCCATGGAATTGAGTTGATATACGGGGTCCATAAGGTATTTGACTACCAAGCTCTTGAACTTTTCAGTTCGAATGCCTTCGGAACAAATGAACCTCCAAATGATTATTTGGAACTCGCACAACGTGCAATAGCTTTTGCTGATGGCCTTCCACTAGCTCTAACAATTTTAGGTTCTCATCTTCGTAATAGAGATAAAAAAATTTGGCAAGCTATATTAGATGGTTACAAAGGAGAACCTTATACACATATTGAAAGAATACTTCAAAAAAGTTATGATGCATTGGACGATGACGCAAAAGAAGTTTTTCTCGACATTGCATGTTTCTTCAACGGTGAAAATAAGGACTATGTGCTACGAATAGTACCCAAAAATTGCATTGAAGTACTCGTTGAAAAGGCAATGATAACTATGAATGGGATGATAGGATTTTAATGCACGACTTGCTAGCAAACCTGGGCAATGATATAGTTCACAAAAAATCCCCCAATGATCCTGGCCAACGTAGTAGATTGTGGTTTTACGAGGATGTCAAACTAGTTCTAATAGAAAGTACAGTAAGTATCACATACGTTGTTATATTCAATTTGACAAGAAAAAATACCTTATGTTACCTATAATTTTCTTAACAAAATGTGCTTGCATTTTGGTTTGTAATATGACTTCGTATTTTAATGTTAATGCTTTTCCATCTTAGGGAACAAGAAATATTAAAGGCATCATGGTGAAGCTTCCAGAAGCTGAGATAATCTTGAATCCAAAATGCTTCAGTAATATGGTAAATCTTCAAATTTTCATAAACCGTAATGCATCTCTATGCAGGCACATTAACTATCTGCCCAGAGCGTTAAGATTTATTGATTGGGGTAGATGTCAGTTACAATCTTTGCCACCCAATTTTCAAGGAAATCGTCTTGTTGAGTTCAATATGCCTTGCAGTCATATCAGACAATTGGAGGGATTTAAGGTATGTATTTGAAATTATTTTCATCTATTATATATAATTTCAAATAGATTTGTTAATTTCATAAGGAAAAAAAAAAAAAATTGTTTTCTAAGTTTTTGTCTTTTGAAGCATGTGATTAATTATTTCCTGTTTTTGTGTTCTTGTCTCACAGCATTTGCCAAACCTGACATCTACGAATTTGAGGGGTTGTCAATTCTTAGAAAAAATCCCAGACTTATCTGGAATCCCAAACATAAAGTACTTGCATCTAAGTGAGTGCACAAGTTTGGTTGAGGTTGATGATTCTGTTGGATTCCTTGATAAACTTGTTGAATTGGATCTTGATGGATGCGTTAACCTTGCGAGGTTTGGAACAAGACTTAGATTGAAATCCTTAGAAACACTTCGTCTATGGGGATGTGAAAGGCTTAAGAGTTTCCCAGAAATAGAAGTCAAGATGGAATCACTATGGGCATTGTATATGCAAGGAAGTGGCATAAGAGAATTACCTCCATCAATTGCATATCTTATTGGGCTTCGAGAATTGTATCTCGGTGGATGCTTCAATCTTACAACGTTTTCAACAACACTTCAATTGAAATCCTTAGAAAGACTTGATCTATGTGATTGCAAAAGGCTTGAGAGTTTCCCAGAAATAAAAGTCGAGATGGAATCACTACAGATATTGGATATGGAAGGAAGTGGCATAAGAGAATTGCCTCCATCAATTGCATATCTTACTGGGCTTCGAGAATTGTATCTTGGTGGATGCTTCAATCTTACAAGGTTTGCAACAACATTTAGATTGAAATCCTTAGAAAGACTTTGCTAAAATATGAAAACTACGAGAGAATATTTGTTTGTGGGAATTTTCTGTGTATTCTTCTCCTTGTAGGAGGTCATATTTATAATACAACGAAACCTGAATGGGCATGTAAATAATAAATTCCTAAATCTATTTACAGTAGGAAATAAGGAATTAAAGTAAATCAATTACAATTATAATAGGAATTCTTGGTGTGTAAGGAAAGTAAGTCAATATCCACAAGTCATGCCAACACTCCCCCTCACGTTGATGCATAGATGTCGTCAATGCCCAACTGATCCAGTGAATTGTGGAATGCTTTACTGGAAATTGCCTCTGAACTCGGCTTCTGCACTAGATAAAGCTACTACATTATGTTTCTTGCTCCTCCATGTCACCAAATTACCTCCCACAAATGTGAAGTAACCCGATGTGGATTTTCTATATGTTATATTACCTGCCCAATCTGCATCTGAATAACCATCAATATTTAGATGACCATGCTTTCAGAACATAAGTCCTTTTCCAGGTGCAGACTTCAAATATCTAAGTATCCGAAGAACTGCATTCATGTGGTCTTCACTTGGAGAGTGCATAAATTGACTGACAACGCTCACCGCATAAGCAATGTCTGATCGAGTATGTGACAAATAGATCAATCTTCCCACTAACCTTTGGTATCTTTCTTTGTTAGTTGGAACTTGATCCGGATATTCTCCAAGATGATGATTCTGAACAATACGAGTGTCCGCAAGTTTGCAATCTAGCATTCCTGTGTCTGTCAATAAGTCCAAGACATATTTCATTTGAGAGAGAAATATGCCTTGTTGTGATCGAGCCACTTCAATTCCCAAGAAATACTTGAGTCCACCTAGATCCTTCATCTCAAACTCAGTAGCCAAATAGTCTTGTAGTTGTGATATTTCCTATTTATCATTCCCAGTAATAATCATATCATCAACATAGATTATTAATGTTGTTACCTTCCCTTTCCTATGTTTCAAGAACAGAGTATGATCTGAGTTGCACTGTTTGAAACCATTGTTCTTTATTGCCATGGTGAACCGTCCAAGCCATGCACGTGGTGACTGTTTCAATCCATACAATGCTTTTCGTAACCTGCAAACTGTTCCAGTCTGAGTAGTATTATATCCAGGAGGAATGTCCATGTACACCTCCTCCGTGAGTTCGCCATGTAGAAAAGCATTCTTTACATCAAACTGATGTAGTGGCCAATCCAAATTAGCTGCAAGGGACAATAAGACTATGACGGTGTTTAACTTTGCAACTGGTGCAAAGGTTTCTTCATAGTCTATACCATAGGTCTGTGTGTACCCTTTTGCCACAAGTCTTGCCTTGTATCGCTCGATAGATCCATCTGCATTGTTGTTGTTAAAATGTTAACTCGCAATTGTACGGGCCAATTAGTAGTATAGCAAGACAAGTACGAGGTCGTACCCACAAGGACTGAGAAGTTAAAATCAGTTATGTACTTAGATTACCAAATTCAAGAAAGTAGGAGGTTAAGTCTAAAACATAATTTAAAGCAAGAGTGATTGTACTTGTTGAACAAATGAGGCAAAACAAAATTTCAAACAAAAGCAAAGTGAACAAATGTAACAAAGAGTACTTTTGTAGGCTGGAAAACAGATTGGGAGACTAGGGCATTCGATTCACCATAACAATTCAATTCTGGGTTATAAGGAGTCAAGTGACAAGTCTCATTCGGATTCAAAGATTGATTCTAGCTAAAGTATGATTAGGCCATGGTGTCTGGTCCTAACCTTGTGCTCCTAATTCCCTAACTTGATCATTTGTTGTCTAATCTAAATTAAGCATTAGGAACCCATTAAGCATAGAAGAACAATTTAAACAACCAAGCATGTATCTAATCCCTGTTGTCGAATGTCCATACATACTTTTCTTATTCTTAGTTCAATTCAAATCAAAGCATGGTGTCTACTCTTGATTCAAACCAAGGTAGCTAATATACAAGTTCTAATGGTGATCAATCATCCAACAAGCATATTAACTGATAAGCATAAAGAATAGGAATATGAATCATGAATCAAACTTGAAACTCAAAACTTCAACTTATAAACCCAGAATATTCATGTTAGGTTACATCATAGCCCTAGTTATGAATTTAGCTACTCATAATGGAAATGAAACTTAAGCAGAAATGAGAAAACATATTGAATGCAATAAGAGTAGAGAAACCAAATTCTGAAGTTGCTTGTGGTTTCCAAGGCTTCTCCAGGTGCTTCTCCACGTCTAATGCTACTCCAAGAACTTTCTCATGTCTAGAGTATGGCAGCTAAAGAGGTGATTTGGGATGAGTTTGGCTGGTTGGTGATGGCAGAGGAAGAACAAATTCGTAGGAAATGGAAGGAAGGCTTGTTGGAGATGTCCTCCCTGATTTTGGGCTGAATGGAGTGATATAAGATGACTGGAGTGAATTGTTGGTCAGTGGAGTGACTCCTTTTGCACTTGAGTAGCTGAAACACCTCCCTAAATTGCTCAACATGTTAGGTCTAAAGTCAAGGACAGCTGTGGTGAGTCACATGGCTCTCCTTTGCACTTGAGTAGCTGACACACCTCCCTTAATTGCTCAACATGCCAGGTCTAAAGTCAAGGACAGCTGTGGTGAGTCACATGGCTCAAAGAAAGTATCCAAGGCTCAACAACTGGAAACTGCAATCCTGAGCTTGGTGTGTATATGGGCTCACGAATTGGGCTCAACTTCATTATCTGATGCATTTGAGTAGTCCATCTTGAAGTTCAGACTCTTATCTTTCCAACTACATATTATTTGGGCCAATCCGAGTTCGGATGAAGATGTTAAGGCCGAAATGAGTTGCTAACCCAGTCTGCTCGTTTTTGCACCATTTTGCATCTTTTCTTATCCAAAGATACCATTGCTACCTAAGGCCCAATGAACTGAATGATAAACAGAAAAGGGATTAAAAGCACACGTTTGACTCAATAACATAACCAAATCATAAGCTAGAAGGGTACAAAATGATATACAATTGTGAACTGATCAAATACCCCCAGACCTAGATTTTGCTAGTCCTCGAGCAAAACAAAAGAGAATAAAGTTGAAAACAATGTGCAGATGCAACAAGCCTTTAAACCTCTCGGCATCCCTAATCGGAAGAGTTGTGTCTCCTGAGGGTTTAACAGAAACGATACCCACAAACGCTTTACTGACTCTCTAACACCAAAAGGTTAGAAAACTAACTTTGAAAACAACTAATGAAAGGAAACTTTAATCATGCATCCAACACCATAGAGTTACCAAGATAGATGATCAATAAGTGTGTAACGTGGAAGCTATAGCTCAAAGGCACACGGCTTCAAAGTAAACATACTCAAATCTTGAAGGAAGAACATGCTTCAACTCTAATTCTCACATCTAGCACTCAATCACTCAGAACCTATGGTTTTATTCTCTCAAACAAGCATAAGTGAGTATATGAAATAGAAGCACAATATTTGGTTAGATCTCATGAAGGGAATCAAATACTAAGAGTAGAGATACACACATACATACCAGCACCCATGAATACATCCTCAAAGATCAGCTAGGTCTTTCACAAGGTTGTAATGAAAGGCTAAGGTTAAAGGAAGTGGAAGAATTGGAAGGAACACAACTAACTTAAGAACATACCAAGGTTGCATTCTTCATTGATCTGCAAGGTATCATTGATTTAGAATGGTATGGCTGCAACTTCATAGCATCATCTGGCATAGACTTTATATTTCACATTTAGATCAAATCGAAACACTTCCTCTTTATCTTTTTTTTTTTTTTTTTTTTTTTTTTTTTTTTTTTTTTTTTGACTTGATCTACTTCTTCTTTAACTTTATTGCATAGATTCACACCAATTTACATTTGGGCATGTGGCAGCAACCTCCTTGCTTCAAACTTTATCTTGGCACACCTTGGTATATTTCTAAGCTATAGGGTATGGCTATAATAGGTTAAATATCTCTGATTGAGATACAAAGTTAGGGGACTTATGAGGGTGATAGAAGAAAAAGGCTTGAAGTGTTTGGCTGCAAGAGAGCTGATGGAACACACGAATGGGTAGGGTGAAAAGAAAGCACAGAAAATGGTTATACACGCAGAGCCTAGCATCACTTCAATGAGTTCATTCATGGGTGAGAGCACGCACCTGATATCTGTAAAGAGAATCATCCTTAGTATTCAATCAAAATGGAACAATGAGATCATTTAGAGTGAATTGAAGAAATTAAGTAGAGATGAGGAATAGAAACACTTTAAACCCTCTCAAGAAAGCAATTAGGCTCGAAATAGCTCACTAGGGTAGTCTCCACTATTCTCCTTCAAGAATCTGAGCATGGTACTTTAGCCACCAGAATTCTAAGAGCAAAAGCTTTGTGAAGTGTAAAATTTCTGATATGAAAATCTCAATGGCAGCTCCATAGCATTGGTTGTATGAAAATTTTTTTTTTTAAAAAAATAATGACAAGCGAACAAGCGAACGAAAATTGTAAACACAAATGAACAAAAATTGAAAACCTCCCCCCCAGACCTGAATTGAACATTGTCCTCAATGTTAAAGCATAACAAAGATGAGTGAGAACATGTGAATAATAAGGGGAAAGTTTAAGACAAAGTATTAGAGAAACTCCCTCTTGATGCGATTAGGTCGACCGCTACCAAGCACCTTATTCTTCAACACATGGGTTGCCTCCCAAGAAGCGCCTTAGTTAATGTCTTGGCAAGACATTATGCCATTAGCTAACTTGATTGTACGAAGGGAAGATGATCCACCACATGACCAGTTTGAATTCCAACTGACACTCCCTCATAGAATGGCTTTAAACGTTGTCCATTTACTTTGAAAGTCGAGCCATCTTTAGGATTTTGAATCTCCACAGCTCCATAGGGAGATACATTGACCACGGTGAATGGGCCAAGCCACCTAGACTTCAATTTTCCTGGAAAGAGACGCAACCGTGAGTTAAACAAAAGAACTGACATACCTTTGGTGAATTCTTTCCGTTGAATGTTCCTGTCATGGTAACTCTTGGTACGTTCTTTGTATAGCTTTGCATTCTCATAGGACTCATGTCGAATTTCTTCCAATTCATTGAGCTGAAACTTTCTAACATGGCCGGCCTTGTCCAGATCAAAATTCAACTTCTTGATGGCCCAAAAAGCATTGTGTTCAAGCTCCATTGGCAAGTGACAGGCTTTCCCAAACACAAGACGATAAGGGCTCATTCCGATGGGAGTCTTATATGCAGTCCTATAAGCCCATAATGCATCATTGAGCTTGGCAGCCCAATCTTTCCTTGTACTATTCACCACCTTCTCTAGGATCTGCTTAATTTCTCTGTTGCTTATTTCTACTTGACCAGAAGTTTGAGGATGATATGGTGTAGAGACTCGGTGGGTGATATTGTACTTCTTCATGAGTGCTTCAAATAGCTTGTTGCAGAAGTGGCTGCCTCCATCACTAATGACAGCCCTTGGAGTACCAAACCTTGTGAAAATATTGTCCCTCAAGAACTTCAGGACCACCTTATGATCATTGGTTTTGGTGGCTATGGCTTCCACCCATTTAGACACATAATCAACAGCAACAAGTATGTAGGTATAACCAAAGGAAGATGGGAATGGTCCCATGAAATCAATACCCCATACATCGAAGAGTTCCACAAAGAGTATGTTCTTCAATGGCAGTTCGTTCCTGCGGCTTATGTTTCCCATCCTTTGACACCTATCACACTTAACACAAAAATTAAATGCATCTTTGAATAGAGTAGGCCAAAAGAAACCTGATTGCAAATTTTAAGTGCTGTTTTCTTGGCTCCAAAGTGGCCTCCACAAGCCAATTCGTGGCTATGCCTAAGGATGCTTTCTTGTTCTTCTTCTGGAACACATCTTCTAATGAGTTGATCTGGGCAATGCTTGAATAAGAAAGGTTCATCCCAGACATAATGTTTCACCATGGAAAAGAACTTCTTTTTGTCCTGATAAGTTAGATCATTTCTAAGAACACCACAAGCAAGATAATTAACAAAATCAGCATACCATGGCTCTTTGACTTGGGCAACATATAATTGTTCATCTGGGAAAGTCTCATTCAATGGTAGTACAGCTTCTCCTTGCTCTTCAACCACAATTCTGCTCAAATGGTCAGCCACCACATTTTCACATCCCTTCTTGTCTCGAATCTCCAAATCGAACTCTTGCAGCAAGAGAATCCATCTGATCAAGCGAGGTTTGGCGTCCTTCTTACTGAGCAAGTATCTAAGAGCAGCATGGTCAGAATAAACAATTACTTTAGAACCAACAAGGTAAGGACGAAATTTTTCTAAAGCAAAAACTACAGCAAGCAACTCCTTTTCTGTTGTGGAGTAATTGAGTTGGGCATCATTCAAGGTCCGGCTCGCATAATGAATCACATGGGGAAGCTTGTTCTTCTTTTGACCTAAAACTGCACCAATAGCAAAGTCAGAGGCATCACACATTATTTCAAATGGTAAAGACCAATCTGGAGCCATGATAATAGGGGCTGAAGTTAGCTCTTTCTTCAAGGTCGTAAAGGCTTCCATGCAAGTCTCGTCAAACTGAAAAACAGCATCCTTAGCAAGGAGATTACACAATGGTCTTGAAATGCTTGAAAAAATTTTTATGAACCTTCTATAGAATCCGGCATGGCCCAGAAAGCTTCTAACTCCTTTAACAGAGGAAGGGGGTGGTAGATTTGTGATGATATTTATCTTGGCTTTGTCCACTTGAATTCCCTTGTTTGAAACAACATGGCCTAGCACAATTCCTTGTCTTACCATGAAGTGACACTTCTCCCAATTCAAAATCAGATTTGTTTCCTGACATCTTGTAAGCACTAGAGACAAGTGGTGAAGACAATCATCAAAAGATGAACCAAAAACTGAAAAATCATCCATAAATACCTCCATGAATCGTTCCACCATATCAGAAAAGATTGCCATCATGCATCTTTGGAAAGTTGCTGGAGCATTGCACAAACCAAATGGCATCCTTCTATAAGCAAATGTACCAAATGGGCATGTGAACGTGGTTTTCTCCTGGTCTTCCGGAGCAATGGGAATTTGATTATAACCTGAAAATCCATCAAGAAAACAGTAGTAAGCATGGCCAGATAAACGGTCAAGCATTTGATCAATAAAAGGCAAGGGAAAATGATCTTTTCTCGTGGATGTGTTCAACTTCCTGTAATCAATGCAAACTCTCCAACCGGTGATAGTGCGTGTTGGAACTAGCTCATTCTTCTCATTCTTTACAACGGTGATTCCGGACTTCTTTGGAACCACTTGCACAGGACTCACCCACTTAGAATCTGAAATTGGGTAGATGATTCCCACATCAAGTAGCTTCAAAACTTCAGCCCTAACCACCTCTTTCATATTGGGATTTAGCCTCCTTTGTGCATCACGAGATGGTTTGCTGTCTTCTTCCATTAAAATTCGGTGCATGCACATGCTTGGACTAATTCCTTTGATGTCTGCTATGGTCCATCCAAGGGCTGTTTTATGTTCTTTCAGAACTTTAATTAAGCTGTCCTCTTCATGTGAAGTGAGACCTGCAGCAATTATAACAGGGAGAGTTTCATTAGCACCCAAATAAGTATATTTAAGATGATTGGGTAGAGGTTTAAGTTCTAGCTTTGGTGGGGTGACAATGGATGGCTCCAATTTTGTGGAGGATGATACAAGAGGCTCAAGTGGTGGCCTAAAGGATGGTGGGTATGGCTGAAACACTTCTAAGGCAGCCATCACTTCTTGGAACTCTGATTCAAAGAGACCTTCCTCTTCTTGTGTTAGGACCGCTTCCAAAGCATCATTAGACTTTTTCTGCACAATTTTAGAAGAAACCTCATGATCAGTCATGGAGAGGGTGCCATCTTTCACTTTGATGATTGTGTCTGCAGTGGCCATGAACGGTCGCCCGAGGAGAATGGGATCAACACGGTCTACATATGGGTTATCCTCCATATCCATCACTACAAAATCAGCCGGAAGAATGAGTGTATTAACTTGAACTAAAATATCTTCTACAATACCTCTTGGATATTTGATAGAATGATCAGCTAGTTCAAGACGAATTGAGGTTTTCTTTATCCCTTCTAAGCCAAGCGCCTGATAAACTGAATATGGCATTACATTGATGCTTGCTCCCAAGTCCAACATGGCTCTTCCAACTGTCTTATCTCCGATGTTAATGGGAATGTTAAAGCTGCCAGGATCTTCTAGTTTTGGTGGAAGCTTCCTTTGCAACACAGCACTCACATTCTTGTTGAGCTTTACTTCTTCACTTGGAGTAAAATTGAGCTTGTGAGTCATCAAGTGCTTGATGAACTTTCCATATGCAGGAATCTGTTTAACAACATCAAGCAAGGGCAAATTGATATTAACTTTACTCAAAATATCATAAATCTCTTTAAAAGCCTTATCTTGATTTTCTTTCTTCAAACGGCCTGGAAATGGAATCGGTGGAATGTATGGAGGAGGTGGGATGTATCTATCTTGATGAAGATGTGATGGCACAAATTTGTCATCTCTTTTATGCAATTGAAATGGATTGGGTTCCTGAGAATCAGATTTGGCCTTAGGAGCAGATTGGGACGTTTTGGGTTGTTCTCCTTCCATAGCTGTGGTTTCCTCTTCATCTTCATCCTCTACAATCACAACATCATTTGATAGATCAGAACCAACTTTGTTATCAACAATCTTACCTGATCTGAGCACATGAACGGCCTTGGCTTCTTGGTTTTTTGGATTGATCATGGTTTGACTTGGCCATTTCCCAGGTTCTCTTTGAGCTATTTCAGTAGCTATCTGGCCCAATTGGACTTCCAACTTGGAGATGGCAGCTTGTGTTGTTTGCTGGAAATTGGTTTGGTTGATTGCCATTTGCTTCACTATATCCTCCAACGATGATGATTGTTGTGGCCTTTGGAGTGAAGGGGGATTCGCTTGATTCTGTGTATTCCTCCATGAAAAGTTTGGATGATTCCTCCAACCTGGATTATAACTTTGAGAATATGGGTCATTTATTGGACCTCGGTTGTAGGAATTCACCAACTTAGCTTGCTCTTGCACAAATTCTGGATATGCAGCCCCAAAGGGACAAGAAATGGTAGGATGATCATGAGTTTCACAGATGCTACACACTTCCTTCAAAGGGTTTCTTGAGTTCAATGCAAGGAGGGCATCTAGCTTTTGTTCCAATTTGGAAATCTGCACACTGGAAGAATCATTAGAACCACCAGCAATACGTTTACCTCTTGTATCGGTGTGTTGGGTCTCCATTGCTATCTCCTCAAAGAGTTCATATGATTCTTCTGGAGTTTTAGTCTTATAAGAACCACCTGCAAAATTAGTGACAATATTATGGCTAGAGGGGGTTAGTCCTTTATAAAACATACGCATCTGAAGCTTCAATGGAATCCCATGATGAGGACATTGATTGAGCAGCCCGTTAAATCTCTCCCATGCTTCACAAAACGACTCATCATCTTGTTGTGCAAATAGAAGGATCTTGTCCCTAAGCATGTCGGTTTTTTGCGTGGAGAAATATTTCTCCAAGAACTTCTTTTGAATGGCTCCCCAAGTCACGAGTGAACCAGGCTTCAAAGAATTCAACCAATATTTCGCCTTATCTTTCAAAGTGTAAGGAAACACTCTCATTCGAAGTTGATCTTCCGTCACACCTGTCAAGGGAAAAGAGCTCACAACATTAAAAATATCCTTTATATGAGTTAATGGATCTTCATTAGGTAAACCATAAAAACAAGGGAGCATATTAAGATGAGAAGATTTAAGCTCATAGTTTCGAGCTGCGGTGGGCAGCAAGATGCTTGAAGGGGATGCTGGAATTGTTGGGATATCAAGGTCTCCCATGAACTCATTGGCAGCCATCTCTTCTTCTTCTTGGTCTGAACTTGATTCCGAATTTGAAGGTGAAGACCCTGGGAGGTCAGTGTGGATAGCAAGACCTTCAAATGTGGCAATGGCTTGCTCTTTTGCAGTTGCTAACTCTCTTTCTAGACGATTCTGAATTTCAGAGATCACCCGGTTTGGTTGCAAAGATGGCCCTGCGTTCAAAGATCTCGAACGTTGGAATGAAGACCTCACTTGTTCAAGGAAAGGATTACTAGACATAAACTACCTGAAACAGAAAATAATTTGAGTTAATTAGTACTTCTAAAAGAATAGGGTAACCTTGGGCACATAACCAGGGAAGAACTTTCACTCAGTCCCCGGCAACGGCGCCAAAATTTGTTGTTAAAATGTTAACTCGCAATTGTACGGGCCAATTAGTAGTATAGCAAGACAAGTACGAGGTCGTACCCACAAGGACTGAGAAGTTAAAATCAGTTATGTACTTAGATTACCAAATTCAAGAAAGTAGGAGGTTAAGTCTAAAACATAATTTAAAGCAAGAGTGATTGTACTTGTTGAACAAATGAGGCAAAACAAAATTTCAAACAAAAGCAAAGTGAACAAATGTAACAAAGAGTACTTTTGTAGGCTGGAAAACAGATTGGGAGACTAGGGCATTCGATTCACCATAACAATTCAATTCTGGGTTATAAGGAGTCAAGTGACAAGTCTCATTCGGATTCAAAGATTGATTCTAGCTAAAGTATGATTAGGCCATGGTGTCTGGTCCTAACCTTGTGCTCCTAATTCCCTAACTTGATCATTTGTTGTCTAATCTAAATTAAGCATTAGGAACCCATTAAGCATAGAAGAACAATTTAAACAACCAAGCATGTATCTAATCCCTGTTGTCGAATGTCCATACATACTTTTCTTATTCTTAGTTCAATTCAAATCAAAGCATGGTGTCTACTCTTGATTCAAACCAAGGTAGCTAATATACAAGTTCTAATGGTGATCAATCATCCAACAAGCATATTAACTGATAAGCATAAAGAATAGGAATATGAATCATGAATCAAACTTGAAACTCAAAACTTCAACTTATAAACCCAGAATATTCATGTTAGGTTACATCATAGCCCTAGTTATGAATTTAGCTACTCATAATGGAAATGAAACTTAAGCAGAAATGAGAAAACATATTGAATGCAATAAGAGTAGAGAAACCAAATTCTGAAGTTGCTTGTGGTTTCCAAGGCTTCTCCAGGTGCTTCTCCACGTCTAATGCTACTCCAAGAACTTTCTCATGTCTAGAGTATGGCAGCTAAAGAGGTGATTTGGGATGAGTTTGGCTGGTTGGTGATGGCAGAGGAAGAACAAATTCGTAGGAAATGGAAGGAAGGCTTGTTGGAGATGTCCTCCCTGATTTTGGGCTGAATGGAGTGATATAAGATGACTGGAGTGAATTGTTGGTCAGTGGAGTGACTCCTTTTGCACTTGAGTAGCTGAAACACCTCCCTAAATTGCTCAACATGTTAGGTCTAAAGTCAAGGACAGCTGTGGTGAGTCACATGGCTCTCCTTTGCACTTGAGTAGCTGACACACCTCCCTTAATTGCTCAACATGCCAGGTCTAAAGTCAAGGACAGCTGTGGTGAGTCACATGGCTCAAAGAAAGTATCCAAGGCTCAACAACTGGAAACTGCAATCCTGAGCTTGGTGTGTATATGGGCTCACGAATTGGGCTCAACTTCATTATCTGATGCATTTGAGTAGTCCATCTTGAAGTTCAGACTCTTATCTTTCCAACTACATATTATTTGGGCCAATCCGAGTTCGGATGAAGATGTTAAGGCCGAAATGAGTTGCTAACCCAGTCTGCTCGTTTTTGCACCATTTTGCATCTTTTCTTATCCAAAGATACCATTGCTACCTAAGGCCCAATGAACTGAATGATAAACAGAAAAGGGATTAAAAGCACACGTTTGACTCAATAACATAACCAAATCATAAGCTAGAAGGGTACAAAATGATATACAATTGTGAACTGATCAATTGTGTTTTATAGTAAACATCCATCTACATCCGATAGTCTTTTTTCCTTGTGGTATAGTCTCCAATGTCCAAGTCTGATTTTTCTCAAGAGCTTTCATCTCCTCTTTTATAGCTTGGACCCACTTAGGATCTTTCAATGCTTCAGAGACCTTGGTTGGAATATGGATAGCAGACAACTGATGCATAAAATCCTTGAGTGGTTCAGACAGCTTCTCAGTGGATACATGATTTGCAATTGGATATTTGGATGTCTTACCAATATCAGGTGAATAACGGTTTGGTGGCTTCCCACGATTTTGCCTGAAAGGTAATTGATATCCAATAGTTTTATCCTCTAAATGCACAAGTCTAGTAGGAGTAGTTACCTCAAAGATATTCTCAGGCGATTGGTCCGTCAGTACTGTTGAGTGACAAGGGGGTCTTCATCTTGTTATCTTGAGTTGTCTGTAAGAGTATGACTCGAATCAAAAATAGCTTTGCAAGGGTTAGGCGATTGATCGTTGTTTGGCAGAGAGCATTTGCACGTGCCAGACTCGGGACGATCGATTGTTGTTATTTCTTGGTCGAGAGCAATCTTCATGCATAGATGAATATCTTCGTTTTCCAAGCTACTCCAATTGAGCTCTTCGTTCTGTATCTCCCCCTGAAGAGTAGAATTGGATGCTGGCTCATAGAAAAACATCTCCGATTCCAGAAAGGTGACATCCAAAGTGACATAGGTTCGCCGGGTAGGAGGGTGATAACATCAGTAGCCTTTCTGATGAGTGGAATAACCCAAAAAAAACACAACGAAGTGTACATGGATCAAGTTTTGTTTATTGATTTTTGTGGAGAGGAACGAAGGCCACACAACCAAAAATGTGAGGGGTAAACACCAAAACAGAGGGCAGAGGCCCGTGTTGCGCGAGCACTTGTAATGGAGTTTTGAAGTTCAAGACCCGAGAAGGCATGCGGTTGATAAGGTGAACAGCAGTGAGGATAGCATCATCCCAGTGATGACGAGGAACATGGCCACCAATGAGAAGAGCACGAGCTGTTTCAAGGAGATGACGATTTTCCGTTCGGCAACACCATTTTGTTGTGGTGTCTGGGGGCAAGTTGTCTCATGAATAATTTCATGTGTCTGGAAGTAAGTCTGAAAATCATGATTAACAAATTCTCCACCGTTGGGAGAGCGAAGAATCTGTATTCGAGCATTGAACTGTGTTTCCATCTGTTTGTGAAAGGATTGGAATAGGGAAAACACTTCATTCTTTTTTTTCATCAAATAAAGCCATGTCATCCGTGTACAATCATCGACGAATGTGACAAACCAACAAATACTAGAATGAGTAGAAATAGGTGAGGGTCCCCAAACATCAGAATGAATTAAAGCAAAAGGAATATTACTTTTATTCATACTTAAAGGATAGAATGCTCTGTGAATCTTGGCTAAAATGCAAGTGTCACATTTAAAATATGAGTCCTTAAATACAGGAAACAACTCGGGCAATAAGTGTCTCATATAACCAAAAGATGGATGCCCCAAACGTCGGTGCCAGAGCCAAATCTGTCGGTGCTTGTCATCAGACGGATGCTTCACACTGTTGGCACGTCCCATACTGAAGTCATCCACATAGTACAACCCCCCCTCTTTTAGTACCACGCCCAATGATCTCCTTGGTGAGAATATCCTGTAGTAAACAAAAATTGGGATAAATTAGTGCACAACAATTTAGTTGTTTAGTTGCCTGGCTCACAGACATTAATTTATTGGACAAAGATGGAACAAGTAGAGTATTAGAAAGGGACACAGAAGGTGAAAGGGCGACAGTGCCGACCCCTGTCACAAGATAGGTAACTCCATTCGCATTGGCAATACTTATGCGGCAGGGAGTAGTGGTGTGTAAAAAATCATTCGGATCAAAGGTCATATGATCAGTGGCACTAGAATCAATTATCCAACCAGTAGTATCTCGTAGATCAGAAGTATGAAATGCATAACCGCAGTTACCTGAGACATCCGAAAGCGCAGGACTATCAGTAGGGCCTACCTGCGGGAACAAGGCTAATTGGGGTTCGGTAGAGACAAGAGCAGCACGGCCGGAATTACTAGCAGTTTCTTTGAGCTTGCGAGTACGGAGGTCCTTTCACCAATTAGGATAACCATTCAGCTTAAAACAGGTGTCATGGGTATGTTTAGGGTTGCCACAGTGTGTGCAACCACTTCCATCAGTTGGAGCCTTGGGATGGGAAGGTGGGATGGTTTTAGGAGGTGGCGCACCAGCAGCAGTAGTATATGACTGGATCTGAAGGTGGGCCGCAATAGAGAAATTATGGGGCTGTCCGGCATGAGTAAGGGGACCTGATCGAGATGCACTCTTGGCTGCTAAGCTAGTGCCAGTGGGTGCAGATGAACCCATCATCACTGCTTGTCAAACATCTTCACGGCGAACATAGGCATAAGCTTGGTCCACAGTAGGGAATGGAGTGATGTGAAGAACATTACTTCAGGCCTTATCAAGACGATCATCAAGGCCATCCAAAATATATAAACTCGATCTTCCTAGAGAATATCATTATAGCGCTTGATATCACTTTCATACTCCATCATATTTGGATGACGGAAATCAATCTCTCTCCATAAGCTTTGGAGAGTATTGTAATAGGTTTCAATGGAGCCGCCAGTTTGTCGCATACTGGAGACTCGTCGTTTCAGATCATAAACTTGAGAGGTGTCAGTGCCATCATAGTAAGTTGTGGAAATTGCATCCCACACTGCTTTTGCCGTTGGAAAATGAATGAAATTGCCAATCAAGCTTTGCTCTAGAGAATTGATGAGCCATCCCTTCACAATAGAGTTCTCAGTACGCCAGCGAGGAAACGTTGGAGCGGTCGAAGGAGGTTGTGGAAGATCGCCATTAATATATCCCAATTTGTCTTTGCTAGAGATATACAACTCGACAACTTGGGACCATAAGGCATAGTTGGTGCCATCCAACTTTATGCCAATCTGTGCAGCGGAAGCTTCATAGGTAATCGTCGTCGGAATCGTTGTCTGATTCGGGTTCAAGGTCATCGTCTGATTCGAGTTTGGGGTCGTCGTCTGAGTCAAGGTCGGGGTCGTCATGGTAGGATCTTGATTTAGGATCGAGTTCGGGGTCTGAGTCTGCATCTGTATTAGTTGAGCCACCTGGGCACTCAACTCGGCTATGGTTAGTTGAGAAGGAGAGGAGGAAGCAGTGGTGCTACTGCCATGAGGATTATAAGAGTCATCCTCCCCTATGGTGGCGGCTAGGGTTTAGAAACTAGAGTCAACAATCCTAAGATCGCTGCTTTGATACCATGCTAAAATATGAAAATTATGAGAGAATATTTGTTTGTGAGAATTTTCTGTGTATTCTTCTCCTTGTAAGAGGTCATATTTATAATACAACGAAACCTGAATGGGCAAGTAAATAATAAATTCCTAAATCTATTTACAGTAGGAAATCAGGAATTAAAGTAAATCAATTACAATTATAATAGGAATTCTTGGTGTTTAAGAAAAGTAAGTCAATATCTACAAGTCACACCAACAGACTTTATCTATGTGATTGCAAAAGGCTTGAGAGTTTGCCAGAATTACAGCTGCTTTCAACTAACTCAAATATCTCATTTCCACTTGCGAACAACCCTCTTTATTGTTGGTCCACATTACGAGAACTTAATTTATCTGGAAACAATTTTGTCACGCTTCCGGAATGCATTAGCAAATTTGTGAGCTTGTACGTGCTTAACTTGCGTGATTGCAAGAGTCTTCTAGAAATTCCACGAGAAGTGCTTCCACCAAGAGTAGGTCTGGTATTCCTAGATAATTGCACATCATTGAAAAAAATTCCAGAACTGCCACTATCATTGGAGGTTGAGTTTAAGCATCTGAGTTTGATCAATTGCGTTAGACTACGTGGCTATGACATCACAGAAAATATTTTTCTGGATCAGGTCTCTGTCTCTTCTCTCTCTTTGTTTACCCAATGGTTAGAGTTGGTTAGAGCTGTTAGAATTGTTAGGAGGTTGGTTTGCTTAGCTGTCAGCTGTTAGCACGGTTACTTTCTTATTAAGCAAAGAGACTAAGTAAATGTATATATATATATACTGTACTGTACAACGATTAAGTAAGAAATATCATTCAATTTTCTCATCTGCTCTTAGAAACTTCCAGTAAACTCTTTTCTTCCTCTGTCTCTACTACCATGGTTAGCATGGTATTAGAGCCCTTCGTGGTTCTGGGGGCCTGATCTTTTGCTTCCGCTACTCTATTCTTCCCTCTCCTTTCTTCTTCCCTCTGATTTCTGCACCTACTGCACCGTCTGCGATTTTCCATTCCTTCACCTTTGTTGATTCTGCAATTCGTTTCTGTCTTCGTTTTCTTCGAGTTCGCAATTTTCTTCGACCTCTCGCTTCTGCGATTTCTGCAATTTCTTCGTTTTTGTTCTTCGTGCCTCACCTAAAATTCTGTAATTTCTTCAATTTCTTCGATCTGCAATTTCTGTGCTTTCTCTCTCTCCTGCTTTCATGGCGACTTCACATCTCAAGATTGACGGTATTCTTGGTCTTATCACGATCCGGTTGAAAGATGATAACTTCTTGAAGTAGCGATATCAACTTGAGTCTGTTCTGGACGGCTACGATCTCTTTGGCCATTTTGATCGCTCGAACATTGCTCCTCCGAAATTCGCAATTTTGGATGAGGAAGGTGTCACCTCTGAACTCACTGCAGCCTACAAGGACTGGGTGCAGGTCGACAAGGCACTTCTTAGCTTGTTGATCGTCATGCTTTCTGATGATGCGCTCGAATATGTCATCGGTTGCAAGATGGCGCATGATGCCAGGATGAATTTGACGGATCGATATGCCACAGTCTCTCATGCTCGTATCAATCATCTCAAAACCGAGCTTCAGACTACACAGAAAGGCTCTGAGTCAATTGAGAAGTTCTTGCTTCACCTCAAGCACATTCGCGATCACCTCGCTATTGCTGGTGTTTCGGTGTCCGACGATGATATGATGATTGCAGCCTTGAATGGCCTTCCTTCTGAGTATGATATGATTAGGACAGTCCTGGTTGCTCGTGAAACTTCGCTTTCCTTCAAAGACTTTAGCAATCAATTGCTTGCGGCTGAACAAGCTGCAGAGGCACGTGTGCTTTCTTCTCATGCACCTATGGTTGGCATGATAAGTCAATCCTCTCCTTCTGTTTCCTCCCATGCCTTCTCTGGTTCTGGTCATGGTGATGATCTCCTTCCAACTCCTCCAATTCCTTCAATGCCTTCTACTGCCTATATGAGTTCGCAGCTTTTTGGTCGATCTTCTTCTCATGCTCCCGGTGGCCAAGGTAGATTCTCTGGCTCTAGACCTTTTGGTCGTGGTTTTCAAGGCAGGTTTCAAGGTCCTCCTAAGTCTGGTGGTGGTGTTGTTCCTAAGTGTCAGATCTGCAGCAAGCGAGGTCACACCGCTGTCAATTGCTATTTTTGCAATTCGAATACCTCTTCTCCTGGGTCCTCTTCTACAATTGAATGTCAGATTTGTGGCAAAAAGGGCCATGGGGCTCTAGATTGTTACCATCGCTCCAACTATGTTTATCAAGGTTCTCCACCACCTGCCTCCATCACTGCCTTGGCTGCTCAGGCTTCTTTCTCTCCTGATGCTGTCTGGATTGCAGATAGTGAAGCAAGTCATCACATGGTGCCTCATATGACAACCATGGACTCTGCCTCCCCTTGCACCTCTTTCGATCAAGTCAGAGTGGGAAATGGGGAAGGTTTGCGCATTGATCATATTGGCTCAGCTCATATTCCCACTACAACTTCCTCTCTATCATTACCTTCTGTTTTTCATGTACCCCAACCTACGGCCAATCTTTTGTCTGTGTATCACTTGTGCCGGGATAATAATTGCCGTATGATTTTTGATCAATTTGGGTTTTCTATACAGGATAAAGTCACCAACAGGGTTATGTTCCACGGCAAGAGTGACCATGGCCTGTATCCCATCCCATGCTCTTTCCCTTCTTCAACTCATGTAGACAATAAGCAGCCAAAGATGGCTTTTCTTGGACAACAAATTCATTCCTCGTTGTGGCATAGGCGATTGGGTCATCCTACTAATGAGGTTGTTCAACTCATGCTTAGGGAAGCACAACCCCCAGTAGTTTCAGATTCCATATCTCAGATGTGTTCTTACTGCTTGAATGGTAAAATGCATCATTTACCTTTCTCTGCAAGGCATGATAAGGCATTTTCTCCTTTCTATCGGATTCATAGTGATGTATGGGGGCCTGCACATTGTAAATCAGTTGATGGTTATCGATATGTCGTCAGCTTCATTGATGAATATACTGGTTTTTTGTGGCTATATCCTCTTTGTGTCAAATCTGAGGTGTTCTCTCTGTTTCGCAAATTTTTTTGCCTTTATTATCAATCATTTTCAGGCCTCAGTCAAGTACTTTCAAAGTGATGGAGGGGGAGAATATATGAGTCATCAATTTCAGGATTTTTTATCTACTCATGGCATTGTTCATCAAGTCTCATGCCCTTATACACCTCAGCAAAATGGACTTGCTGAAAGAAAAAATAGGCATTTTGTAGAGACTGCCATTACTCTCTTGACTGAAGCTTCTATGCCTGACAAATTTTGGTTTCATGCAATGGCACATTCAGCTTATCTCATTAATCGGATGCCTAGTAAGGTTCTTGCCAATAAATCTCCTTATTTTCGGCTTATGCACAAATTGCCTGATATCGGATATTTGCGTGTGTTTGGGACTGCTGTTTATCCATGCTTAAGAGGGACCACTTCTCATAAATTGCAACCTCGTACTGCTGCTTGTGTGTTCATGGGATATCTTATGGGCTATAAGGG
This sequence comes from Prunus persica, assembly GCF_000346465.2. NCBI lineage: Eukaryota > Viridiplantae > Streptophyta > Magnoliopsida > Rosales > Rosaceae > Prunus > Prunus persica. The sequence goes on from NC_034010.1 coordinate 6,627,341, forward strand.
TGTTTTGTGCTATAATTGTTCTACTCAAAGATTTGTCATCTCTCGCCATGTCATCCATGATGAGTCAGTTTATCCCTTCAAGCATCCCAGCACTTTACACTCCAGTATTTTGTCCTCTGTGTCTCCATCTCTTTCCATTAATCTACCTTCCACTATTGTCTTTTCATCTGAGAACCTTGTTTCCCATGCCAATCATCCCTCCTCCTCTCCCAGTCGTCGCGAGTTTTCTCCTGCTGCACCATCGCCTCTCGTTCCTCCAGATGCTTCTTCTTCTTTGGTTCAGCCTCTGGCAGATTCTTTTCCAGTTTCGTCAGGGGAGCATATGCCTCCTATTGATCATGTCATTTCTAGTTCTTCTTCTAGTCTCTCTTCTTCTCGGAACATACATCCAATAACTACCAGGTCCAAATCTGGTCTGTGTCAACAGAAATCTTTCGAGGATTATCAGTGCTTTACTTCTATGCATGATTCTACTACTCTTGATGAGCCTTCTACTTTTCGTGCGACTTCTTTCTCTCCTGCCTGGATTACGGCTATGGAGGAAGAGATTTCTGCCTTAACCATGCAGGGTACATGGTGTTTGGTACTTCGCCTTGCAAATACAAATATTGTTGGCTCTAAGTGGATTTACAAGATCAAAAGAAATTCATATGGGACAATTTCTCGATATAAAGTTCGGCTGGTGGCGCAGGGGTTTAGTCAAGAAGCCGGCTTTGACTACGATGAAGCTTTCAGTCCAGTGGTACGTCATACCACAGTTCGTCTTATTCTCAGTTTGGCTTCTATTAATGGCTGGTCTTTGCCTCAGCTCGATGTCAAGAACGCCTTTCTCCATGGCGATCTTGACGAAGAGGTTTACATGAAACAACCGCAGGGGTTTGAAGACTCTTCTCATCCTGATTATGTGTGTAAATTACAAAAGTCTTTATACGGTTTGAAACAAGCTCCAAGGGCCTGGAATGCCAAGTTCACAGGCTACTTACCTTCCCTTGGTTTCAAAATGTCACATAGTGATCCACGTCTGTTTGTGAAGATTTCAGATTCAGCTATTGTTGTATTATTGCTCTATGTCGATGATATTATTCTCACAGGTTCAAACTCTCACGTTATTCACGAGGTTATTACAGATCTTGGTTTAGTTTTTGATCTCAAGGACTTGGGTCCCCTTACTTTCTTTCTTGGCTTACAGATTTCATGTAAGTCGAATGGTGATCTGTTTATCAGTCAACAGAAGTATGCCAAAGACCTTTTAGTCAAGGCTGGGATGGAATCATGTCGGTCCTGCCCAACTCCCTCTAAACCTCACACATAGGTTCTTCCTACAGATGGTGAACCTTTAAAGGAACCATCAATATACCGCAGTATAGTGGGTGCTCTTCAGTACCTAACTTTTACAAGACCAGACCTTGCCTACTCTGTTAATACTGTCTGCCAATTTATGAACAATCCCACAGAGGTTCACTTTCAGTTGGTTAAAAGGATTTTGCGCTACATTCAAGGGACTTTGCACTATGGTCTTACTTACTCTTCTTCTGTTCCAGTTTCTTTATCTGCATATAGTGATGCAGATTGGGCTGGGGACATTACCACTCGACGATCAACCACAGGTTTTGTTGTCTTCTTGGGTTCCAATCCAATTTCATGGCAGTCTAAGAAGTAGGGGTCTGTCTCCCGTAGCTCCACTGAAGCTGAATACCGTGCTCTTGCAAATGCCTCAGTAGAAGTAGCTTGGATTCGTCAGATACTTGCAGATCTTCATGTCTTTCTCTCAGAACCTCCACTGTTGTTTTGTGATAACATGTCTGCGTTAGCTCTCAGTTCTAATCCTGTGTTCCATTCTCGTATCAAACATTTGGATGTCAACTTCCATTTTGTTTGAGAACGTGTACAACGCAAAAACTTCTTAGTTCAATACATTCCTACTGATGATCAGGTTGCAGACATTCTTACTAAGGGGCTTCATAGTCCAGTATTTGTTAAGCATTGTACCAATCTCAGTTTAGGCACCCTAACTGAGATTGAGGGGGGGTGTTTACCCAATGGTTAGAGTTGGTTAGAGCTGTTAGAATTGTTAGGAGGTTGGTTTGCTTAGCTGTCAGCTGTTAGCACGGTTACTTTCTCATTAAGCAAAGAGACTAAGTAAATGTATATATCTATACTGTACTGTACAACGATTAAGTAAGAAATATCATTCAGTTTTCTCATCTGCTCTTAGAAACTTCCAGTAAACTCTTTTCTTCCTCTGTCTCTACTACCATGGTTAGCAGTCTCTCCCTCTATGTTATATGGTTAAGATGATGGTTGTTGTAACCAATTCTATTGCAGGTATCTTCTCCGCATTCTCAATTTCAAATTACTCTTTCAGGCGATGAAGTACCGAAGTGGTTCAGCTGTTGTAAAGATGCAACACTAGTTAGAGAGTGTTGAGAATAAAATCCCCATAATTTAGGAGATTGTATATAGCATAATTGTTGTAATCCCATCATATATGGGTCAACCTTGATTCTAGCATAGCAGTAACTTATTTCCTAGAATAGCACTTTGCTGTAACCATATATACATATGTAACTGTACGTTGAATAAACATTATCAATTCATTCTCCAATTTTATTATGGTATCAGAGCACCTTCGTGGTGGCTCTTCAATTTCCGCTGCAACCTTTGTTTTCTTTCACTCTGATTGAAACATCTAGGTTTCTTCTCTATCTTCTTTCATCATGGGCAATAGCGATGAGTCTTCTCAAAGCTCTGTCGCCGAGACCTCTAATTCTTTTTTTATACACTCTTCAGATCACCCAGGGCTCTTGCTTGTTAACAAGTGCCTTAATGGTGATAACTATCCCACATGGAAAAGATCCATGATCATCGCTCTTACAACCAAGAACAAGATTGGCTTTGTCGACGGCTCCATCGAAACACCTTCGCGAGCAAAGAAACCGGCTGACTTCGCCCTCTGGGAAAGGTGTGACAAAATGGTGCTTTCTTGGCTACTCAATTCAGTTGAACCCGATTTGGCAGAAGGGGTTGTTTATGCAGACACAGCACACGAAATCTGGAAAGACTTTGAAGATCGCTTTTCTAGGGCAATGCCCCACGGATCTACCAAATCCAAAAGGCAATTGCCTTCCACACCCAAGGTTCGATGCCTGTATCCAATTATTATACAAAACTTAAAGGCTATTAGGATGAACTAACCTCTTATAGGGGAACACCATCTTGCTCTTGTGATGGAATGAAAAGCTACAACAAGTTTAAAGAACAGGACCAAATTATGCAATTTTTGATGGGGTTAAATGATTCGTACAATGCCGTACGCGGCCAAATTCTACTCATGAAGGAACTCCCGAGTGTTTGAGAGGCATATTCACTAATCATTCAGGAGGAGAAACAGCGGGAAATTGGATCACCTGTCACCGAAGGAGTCTCCATTGCCGCTGCTGTGAAAACCCAAAAAGGAGCCGGATCTTCACACCATCGTTCTGGAAATCAGACCAGTTTCATGGGCACACCGACCTCCAGTGAATCCCCACTGCACTGTACCTATTGCAATCAAGATCATCACACAGTCGATCGTTGTTACAAGCTTCATGGCTATCCTCCTGGACATAAACTTTATCGTGGTGGTTCCAACCCGCCTGGACATACTAACACGGGGAGTGCATCGCGCAATGGAGGCCGCAGCAAGTGGCACGCTTCATCTTCATATGCCCATCAGGTTCAAGTGAGCTCACCAGCAGCTGCTACCCAAACTGAACAGACCAGCACAACCAGTTCTCATGTGGATCAATCCACTCAAAATCTGAAAAACATTTTGGGTGGACATTCTGTAGATCAATGCAAACAATTGGCAGCAACAATGGTACACTTATCTAAACCCACATCCGAAAATACTGATGCTTTTGCCAATGCTGCAGGTCTGCCCAATTCCCCATCTGTTAATTCGATTTTGTCTCACTCTTGGATACTTGATAGTGGTGCCACAGACCATATTTCATCTGATTCCTCCCTTTTTGTTCACTCTAATCCCTCTCGTATGCCATGTGTTAATTTGCCTACAGGTTCATCAATGCCCATTGATTCCACCGGCACTATTCTCTTTAATAAAAACATTACCCTTGACAATGTTCTTCACGTGCCTTCATTTCGTCTCAATCTAATGTCTGCTAGTGAACTCACAAAATCTTTACGTTGTTGTATAATTCTGTTTCCTGATTTTTGTGTCATACAGGACTTGGCTACGGGGAAGATGATTGGGTGGGGTAAACAAGATGGAGGACTCTACTACATGTCATCTGCTTCTCAAGCACCACCTTCCTGCCATGTCTCCTCTTCGTCCACCCTTTGGCATCAATGACTTGGGCATCCTTCACTGGCTCGTCTCAAATTACTTTCTTCCTTTATCCCTTCCATGTCTGTTTCTTTTGATAATAATTGTCATGTTTGTCCAATGGCCAAACAAACTCGAAGTTCTTTTCCCTTAAGTAATATTTCTACTAATGCACCTTTTTCTTTACTTCATTGTGATATTTGGGGACCCCACCGGATTTCGTCACATTCCGGTGCGCGTTATTTTCTCACTATTGTAGACGATTTTACTAGGTGCACTTGGGTTTTTCTCATGAGTCGCAAATCTGACACCCAATCTCTGCTCAAATCTTTCTTTCTTTTTGTCGCACGTGCTTTGAGCTTCCAATCCAATTTACCCTTATCTTTTTGGGGGGAGTGTGTTTTGACCGCAGTCTACCTTATTAACAGGTTACCTACCCCATTACTCAACCAAAAATCCCCTTTTGAACTACTTTACAATAAACCACACTTAGATGCGGCACTTCGGGTCTTGAGGTTTATCAAAGGCACACCTGGTCAAGGTTTGTTCTTTCCAGCAGCTAACAACCTTGCCTTAACAGCTTACTGTGATTCTGACCACGCAGGATGCCCTATAACGAGAAGGTCAACCACAGGCTATTGTATATTTCTTGGGGGTTCTCTTGTTTCTTGGAAATCCAAGAAACAATCAAACGTTGCAAAATCAACAGCAGAAGCAGAATATCGCGCCATGGCAACCACGTGCCTAGAGATAATATGGCTACGCTACATTTTGGATGATTTAAAAGTCATTCAGGATAAGCCCACTATGTTACATTGTGACAATGAAGCTGCTTTGCACATTGCAGCCAATCCTGTGTTCCATGAGCGCACTAAACATATAGAGATAGACTGCCACATAGTAAGGGAGAAGCTACAAGCAGGAATCATCTCTACTTCTCATGTTCGCTCACATGTACAGCTTGCCAACATGTTCACAAAGGCATTGGGACGAGATCAGCTAAAATTCTTAAGTGGCAAGTTGGGACTTCAAAATATTCACTCTCCAACTTGAGGGGGAGTGTTGAGAATAAAATCCCCATAATTTAGGAGATTGTATATAGCATAATTGTTGTAATCCCATCATATATGGGTCAACCTTGATTCTAGCATAGCAGTAACTTATTTCCTAGAATAGCACTTTGCTGTAACCATATATACATATGTAACTGTACGTTGAATAAACATTATCAATTCATTCTCCAATTTTATTAGAGAGGAATACTCTTCTAGGGTTGCTCGATGTGAAGTTTGTTTTGAAATTCCTCCAAATTTAGATTGGGAGACGTTAAGATTGGTTCTATGTGTTGTTAATAAAGGAAACTCATATTTTAATAAGATTGGTTGGCGTGTTCATATCAATAGAAAAATGGTCCAATTGACATTTATGGAGGCCAAGAAAACTCATGTGGCTCTTAACTGTATTCCGTTATTGAATCTGAGCAAGTTACATTTGGGGGAAGAACTGATGCGATTGCAGCAAGGTAATATGTGTCAAATTATATTTGAGTTCTATGACATGCCCACACCCGTTAAAATTCTCTGTGGGTTCCACCTATTAGGCCACCAGGTTGCTGATGTCACAGTTGATCGTGGGCAAAGGCAGAGATTGTTGCCTGATGCGATGGCAGTGGACGATGATATTCATGATGATCAACACCAAGACAACGAATTGCTTTCCTTGCCTTCAGCATCAGAGACTAGTCTTGGCAAGAGGCCTCGGTTATCAGATTTCATGGCATTTGATGATGATCATTGTGCTAACGTCGTTGACGTTGTGATCATGAAGCTCAAAGAGGGGAGGCGGATCACCCAAAGAGGAGGAACACTGATCTTAATGAGGAGCCAAAGTATGTAAATCCATTAAATGTTGAATGATATCTTTGCATTTTCTGGTCATATATTTGTGTTTTGTGTTCAGTTCAGATTTAGCAATATTTTGATGCACATCTCTGGGATATATGTTGTAGTTTTCAGCGTTTTGGATTAAATTCTTTTTCTTAGCACTCTACATTCGATATTAAATGTTCAAGCAATGAAGTTCCAAAGTGGTTTATGTGAGCCCCAGTTTTTTTTTTTTTTTTTTTTTTTTTTTTTAGTTGGCGGACGAAATGTGAGCCCCGGTTAAGCTATTGAAACAAACCAAATTTCCGGGCAATGGTCTGGTAATCAAGAGGTGTGTTAAGACGCCAGTAGTTTCTAAGATTCCATTTTAAGTTGCATCCGCAATACCTTTTCTTCTCAATTGATGCATCCAAAATTTATCCGCGGATGAACAAAATTTGTTGCAAGCCAGATTTATCTAATGCTTTCATTCGACACATATACTTTGTCTATGATTCTTCTATCTCATTCATTGGAATTGATGTATGTTGGGGATGAAATGTGTAACAGATTTATCTATTTCATAACTTCCAATCAAGGTTTGTTGAAAATCAGACATTAATTGTAAACAAGCATCCAAATATTTATGAAAGATTGTGTCTCATTATACTAGTGATGTTGCTGGTATTTGGTATTGGCAAGGTACAAGAATACTAGCATGCATGTCTAAATCATGTCAAGTTGCTGCAACTCATGTTGCTGGTATAGTTGTTCAAGATCTTTTTGATAATCCTGGAAAGACATGAAATGAAAAGCTTGATGAGCAGGCAATAGTATCATGCATATTATGTTGTTTTCGAACTCCTATCTAGTTTGCGAATAGATTTTGTTTCTTTGAATACCAATTGATGTTTGAACAGCCCTGGTAGAGCTAACATCTCCAATGGCTCCAATTACCCAAAAAGAATTTGGCCTTAGAAACTAGGAAAAGGACACCATGAATTACAACTTCTTTCTTTGTTCACGAAAGCGCGCATTATTATTGTCATTGCATGACCAGATTGCTACTGTAGATGTAGAATGTTTTTATCCACCGAAAATTAGAAAGGGCATCTCATAGTAAAAAAGATAACTACAACTTACAATGTGAACTGGCTCTAAGTAAAACTTATGAGAAACAGGAAGAGAGCGGCAGACAGCAGTGTAAATTTAGACAAATATGCACGGCAAAACCATGTGTCCATGGAACGCTACAAAACCGCCCACATTACCGCAAAGAAAAAGCTCCACATTGAATTGGCTCAAACCAAGTATTCAAGCATCACCAACTTGGTTATATTCTGACATAAGCCACTGTCCAACAACTACAAAAGCCTATACCTCATTTTTGCCACCATTCTTGGTGTATGGTGCCTTTACAGCTCTGCATGGTTGCCAAAACACATGTTTGAATTGAGTTGTATTTCCTATCATATAGCCAACCGAATGACCATGCAAATACCACAAAGCAAATAATCTCGAACAATCATCGAAAGTTTGCCATTCTGAATAGTTTTAGCCAAGCAAATCTTTAAACATGTTGGGAGTGCCTAAACCCAATTGTGTTACCCCACTTTATGTCACATCCCGAATCGGCTCCGTCGTAGTACGATATTGTCCGTTTTGGGCCCTCAGCCCTCAGGCTTTTGTTTCTGCGAACTCACGAGCAACTTTCCATTGGGTCACCCATCCTAGGATTGCTCTAGCCCAAACTCGCTTAACTTCGGAGTTCCCATGAATTCGAAACCAGTGAGCTCTCAAAAGGCCTCGTTCTAGATGGAGGAGGGCATGCACATATAACGCACATCACCCTCTCTCCATTGGTCGTTGTGGGATGTTACACTTTGAGCAGTTCTTGTAGCATTTGATAACTCAGATGCAAGATTAAACTCATCCCTATTGGTCAGCAAAGGGTCGCCAACACTGCTAGTGAGCCCACTGAGAGATGTATCTGCATATAATCCCCTAACATCAGGTGTCTTAGCAGCGCCAGCTGCACCATGATTTGCAGTTAATGCAACTTCAGTTTGATCAAGAAGCCCTTCTAACTGCTTGAAAGGATCTACAGTAGGAGCAGTACTACTAGTTGAGTCACCCAAATCAAGGAAGTCTGGAGCAGGTTCATGATTAACATCAATGTGTACAGCTGTTGGCTTTGGTACTCGGGGCTTCTCTGAAGCATGGCTATTAGCCTTAGACACCTTATGGTTGGCAGAAGATGGCCTCTCTCGGTTTTTGATGAATCCCCAAATAGTGAAATGGCAAGCTTCTGCTTTTCTGGAGAAATTTCAACCTGGGGCCTGCTCGACTCATAAGTATCATGTGCTTTTGAATTTGACATGCTCACGCTATCTACTTGGGTGACCCCTTTCGCTGATTTCTGGGAACTAGAACTAAAGGAATTTGGGATCGACAATGCTGGAGATTTGAATGGAGTTGACGGAAGGGGGCAAAGGGGGTCATCAAACCATGATCAAGCGGAGTAAGTAGGCCACTTTTAATTTGGGGGGCAAAGTGAGATTTGATTGTAGTTTCAGGGGGCATTAGTGTAAATAAGCTTTTTAGGAATAATGGTGAGTATAAAGATGGAATTGTATTTTTCCAAATTTACATGGTGGGTGGGAAAATAAAGTTAGTGGGAAAATAGGACAAGATGTGGAAATATCAACATTATATATTTTCTTTGGGTGATAATTGCACATAACTCCATTGTCTGGATAGTATTTGCGCAAATTTCCGCTTCTTTTTTTTCCCAAAAAATATGAACCACATCCTTGCACAGGTAGAAGAAAGGTGAGGCCCATTAAGTTTACACACACTGAAAAAGACAGACCACCGGTCAATATTATTGAGCTGGTGAGCAAAAGTCCGAAGTATGCGCGTCAGAAACCAAAGGAAGATGAAGATAGGTACCTTCATCACATTCACAACAGCAAATTAGAAAATAGGTACCTTCTTATAACAACTTATTCTTTGATCAGAGTATGGCTCATCTGGCCAACCAACAAGGACATCCTTCTTTTTCTTCTTCTACTACTACTAATTTTTTCACTCGTGATCCATGGACATATGATGTGTTTTTGAGTTTTAGAGGTAAGGACACACGCACCAATTTCACAGATCATTTGTACAAGGCCTTGTCCGATAAGGGGATCTACACCTTCATTGATCGTGAGCTTATTGGAGGAGAAAAAATCTCACCATCACTTCTCAAAGCAATTGAAGAGTCACAGATTTCTCTCATTGTCTTCTCTGAAAACTATGCATCCTCACGCTGGTGCTTGGATGAACTCGTTGAGATCCTTCGATGCAAAACATCAACGAAACAAATAGTTTGGCCCATTTTTTACAAAGTGGATCCGTCGCATGTACGAAACCAAACAAATAGTTTTGGTGATGCATTTGCTGACATTAACTGCAGATTTAAGGATAGTACGGAGAAGGTGCAAAGATGGAGAAGCGCTCTTAGACAAGCAGCAAGTTTGAAAGGATATACTTGCAAGGCGGGAGAGTATATTTCTACCCTCTATTGTGCACATATATATGGTTAATTTAGTGACTTGATTCTATTTTCAGGGTCCTCTATCTTGTTCAAGTTTAAAGGTTTCTCTCCTTTTTCCTTTGGTTATATTAATTGTTACTCATTAAAAAAGGTATTGTTTTGAGAAAAATTGGAAAGTGTAGGGAGAAGATTCAAAACCCATATATTAGCCAGACTAATATAAATAATACATATCATTGTATACTTACATATCATTGTATACTTAGTAAAACGAGTCAATATTGTTTGTGGTTAAGAACTTAAGGCTCCATTTGGATGGAAGGATTCCAAATTCATGGATTTAGATTACATAATAAGGTAATCTTGTTTGTTTAGACTAGTGAAATTCATGTATGTCAAGATTTGGACAAGAGAGAGATGAAGAAAAATGAATTTCAAATGATTCCTTACATGTAGTCACTTCAAATCTATTTCAAACGCACTACATCTAGTTGCTCCAATATATTCAGTATCTATATTAAATGCACTACATCTAGTTATTCTTAAATCCACATCCCTCCATGATCCATCCAAACGGAAACTTACTTTAGCGAGCTATACAATCAAACTCGGGGGAGTATGACAGTCGGTTGAATAGACTATGTACCTAAATATGGTGTTCTTTATGTGCTTGCATGTTTAAATTTTATTCCTTAAATGTGTCCAATTTTTTTAAATGGTAGGTCTGAAGCTACATTTATCAACCACATCGTTGAAGAGATCTTAATCGTAGTATTGAACCGCACATTTTGGAATGTGGCCAAGTACCCAGTTGGAATTCAGTCTCATGTACAAGATGTGGAAATGCTTTTGGATGTTGGTGGGAATGATCGTTTCATGGTTGGGATATGGGGGGCATCTGGAATAGGCAAGACAACAATTGCAAAAGCTATATGGAATGAAATTGCCCATAAGTTTGAAGGAAGTTGTTTCTTGCCAAATGTTAGAGAAAATTCAATGCCACAATATGGAGGCTTAATCCAACTACAGGAGACTCTCCTTCAAGAGATTCTTGGTGGTAAAAAGTTGAAAATTGCCAGTACTGATAAAGGTATCTCTATTATACATAAACTATTGAGGCCTAAAAAGATTCTCTTAATTCTTGATGATGTGAATCAGTTGGAGCAATTAGACAACTTGGCTGGAGTTGGTTGGTTTGGTGAGGGTAGTAGAGTCATCATAACTACACAAGATAGCGGATTGCTAAAATGTCATGGAATTGAGTTGATATACGAGGTCCAAAAGTTATTTGACTACCAAGCTCTTGAACTTTTCAGTTTGAATGCCTTCGGAATAAAAGAACCGCCAAATGATTATTTGGAACTCGCACAACGAGCAATAGCCTATGCTCAAGGCCTTCCACTAGCTATAACACTTTTAGGTTCCCATCTTCGTAATAAAGGTATACATCGTTGGCAAACTATATTAGATGGTTACGAAGGAGAACCTTATTTAGGTATTCAGAAAATACTTTGAAAAAGTTATGATGCATTGGAAAATTCAATGCAACAAGTTTTTCTTGACATTGCATGCTTCTTCAAAGGTGAAGATAAGGACTATGTGATACATGTACTAAGAAGTTGTAAGCAGAAGGTCTCCCAAGATTGTATAGAAGTACTCGTTGAGAAGGCTATCATAACTATTGAATGTAATAGGATTTGGATGCATGACTTGCTAGAAAAAATGGGAAAGGATATAGTTCACGAAGAGTGCCCCATTGAGCCTGGCAAGCGTAGTAGATTATGGTTTCATGAGGATGTCTACCATGTTCTAACGGGAAATACAGTAAGTATAATATACGTTCTTATATTCCATTTGAAAAGAACCAGTACCTTATGTAACCTAGAAATTTCTTTACAAAATGTACTTGTATTTTAGTTTGAAAAGTCTTAACACTAATTATTTTCCATTTTAGGGCACAGGAAAAATTAAAGGCATCATGATGGAGTTTCCCAAGCCAAATGCGATAACATTGAAGGCAACAAGCTTCTCTGGGATGGACAATCTTGAAATTTTCATAAATCGCAATGCAATTCTATCTGGACACATTAAATATCTACCCAACGACTTGAGGTTCCTTGATTGGGGTCAATGCCAATTACGTTCTTTGCCATCCAAGTTTTATGCAATGCATCTTGCTGTGTTCAATATGCCTTGCGGTAGTATGAGAAAGTTGCAAAAATTTAAGGTAACAATTGAAATTATTCTTATTTATTACTATTTCAAATAGAGTTCTTGTTTTTGGAACAAAAAAATATATTTGAAGTTTTTTTTTTTAAGGGATTTGATAATTTACCAATTTATGTTTTTGTCTCACAGTATATGCCAAAGCTGAAATCTTTGAATTTGAGTGGCTGTCAATTCTTAAAAAAAATCCCTGACTTATCCGGAATCCCAAATATAAAGTGGCTGAATCTAAGTAATTGTACAAGTTTGGTTGAGGTTGATGATTCTGTTGGACTCCTTGATAAACTTGTTGAATTGAATCTTGATGGATGCGTTAAGCTTACAAGGTTTGCAACAACACTTAGATTGAAATCCCTGGAAAGGCTTTGTCTACGTAATTGTGGAAGGCTTGAGAGCTTCCCAGAAATAGAGGACAAGTTGGAATCCCTGGTGATTTTGAATATCGGAGGAAGTGGCATAAGAGGATTGCCATCATCAGTTGCATATCTTACTGGGATTACATTTATGAGTGCTGGTTATTGTGACAACCTTACATTTACGTCATTGCGTAGTATATATGGATTGCAACGTCTCACTACATTTGGCGATAAGGTGAACTCTGACTCAAACATCTCATTAGCTCTTCCCAAGCTAGTTTTCTTTAATCTCCAAGGATGCAATTTATCAGAAAGTAACTTCGTCCTGCCTCTCGACTGCTTGTTCACGTTTACATTTCTTGATCTATCGGGAAACAATTTTGTCAGACATCCGGGATGCATTAGTAAATTTGTCAACTTATGGTTTCTTAGATTAAATGGTTGCAAGGGGCTTCAGGAAATTCCAGAATTGCTTCGACCAAGTGTAGATCGGGTACTCCTGCCTAATTGCACATCATTGGAAAAAATTTCAAAACTTCCCCAGGGGGTTCGGTGGCTGGATTTGGTCAATTGTCATAGACTAGGTGGCTATGAGATCACTGAAAATATTCTTCTGAATGAGGTTTCTGTCTCTTCTCTTTCTCTCTTCCTCTATATTATATCGTTTAGATGATGATTGTTGTAACTCTATTCTATTGTAGGTACCACATTCTGTATTCGAAATTATACTTCGAGGCAATGCATTTCCAAAGTGGGTCAGCTGTTGTAAAAATGCAACAGTATGTAGATATCCTGATGTCGAGGATAAAGAGGAATACATTGGTGGATGTGAATTTTCTTTTGAAATTCCTCCAAATTTAGAACGGGAGACGTCAAGATTGGTTCTATGTGTTAGTTATCATTACCCTTACTTTGACGATGCCAAGATTCTTATCAATGGAAAACTCGTCAATGAGATATGGATTGGGGATACGTCTGCAACGGAGACAGAGGATACTCATGTGTGGCTCAAGTGTGTTCCATTATTGGATCCGCAGAAGTTACGTGTGGGAGAAGAACCGACGCATTTGCAGCAGGGTAATATGTGTCAAGTTATATTTCACTTGCAAGGCGCAGGACCGATACCCGTTATAAGCTGTGGGGTACACCTATTAGGCCACCAGGTTGCTGATGTTAGTTGGAGTGCCATGGCTGGTGACGACGATATAACGATGAATGAATCAACGAGTTGTGTCGGAAAGAGGCCTCGTGGATCAGATATCACCGCAGTTGATGATCATGATCATCAAGAGCAATCGCTTTGCTCGTCTTCAGAACCAACGGATCACCCAAAGCGGAGGCATATTGATATTGAAGATGAGAAAGTCCTTTCTTCTGAGCAGCGAATTTAATGCCAAAGAATAAACCCCACAATTCAGCCTCAAGCACCTGTCCTTTCCCCAAGTTTACGGCAAACCCAGCAATCCAGTCTCCATTAGAAATTTCCTCTGTCCTTTCACATTATTTTGGCACGGTGGTCTCTTTTCTTTTCACTACGAGTTGTCAAAAGAAAAAGTAAAGATAATGCTTGTCAAAAGAAAAAGGCATCTTGAAAATTAAAGGAAATATCACCGTTTGATCACTTACAGTTGCAATGAAATTTCTTCATCTTTTACTTAATCACGGTTCACATTCACATGAGCAAAAATGAGAATTGAAAAGCAAGAACAAGTAAGGCATCTTGAAAAGATGATTGGGCAAAAGTTTGTACATTAGGTAGCTGCCAATGTAGGCCCAAAACTCGTGTTGACTATGTAAACCCAAAGCTAAATATTTTCCATCTATTTTATTTTATTTTTATCACAAGGGCCTTTGCAAAGAATCTTTTCAACATTTTTCCACAATGTGGATTCGGTGTGTGTATATGGTCATGTGAATTTTCACATCATTTCTTGGTAAGGTGGTTTTTTCATGTTTAAAGAGTGTAATCATAGGGTACTAAATTGTAATTAATCCTAATTTTTTTAACAAAAGTACTTGTGGAAGACACTAATTGATCGAAAATACTTTCAACTGACATCGAAAGCAGCAAAAAGGTGGGACCCATGCCTGCCCCGTAGACAATTAAGGGAAATTTTGATAGTCGAAACTTGATGGCAAAAAATTAAAAAGATTACGGTACATAATTGTTAAAATTGAGAGTGTATGGACAAACATGCTTTAAGGGTGAGAGTTTAGGGTACTAAATTGAAATTAACCTAAAAATTAATAAAAATGAGTTTTGTGAAAACAATTTAAAATCTTGAGGGGTGTTTGTGTAATTTCTAAAACTCCAGAGAATTTTGTGAAAAGACCAAAAAGCTCTAGGGCTGTTAGTGTAAATAACTCAATAAAAGAATGAAAAAGAATATTATCACATAAACTAAATTACAATATAAAAAATTTAGAGCCTCAAATATAAAGTCCCGGACATAGAGCCCCATTGTGAGAGAGAATACATTTTCCATTGAAGGTACCATGTACTGGAAGAAAAAGAGATACAAATCAGCCTTAATAATAATGAAGAGGTCTTAATCAAAAAGTAGAAGTTCCGTCAAGTATTAAAAGAACGAGAAGTTGCCTTGAAAGTTACCCTTTACTTCAACAATTTGTACCTTCGCATTACAGAGAAACTGTTTCAACTGACCACTTTTGTAGCTGCCAATGTGCACTATCTTAAAGCAATTTATTAAGCAGTGCCTTTACAGAGAAACTTTCTAACATTTACTGAATTATTATGGTCATATCAATTTCACATAATAAATTACTTGGAAGCCGAGTTATGTATTTTCTATTCTTTTCTCCTGTAAAATACAGGTTGATTTTAAATAAAAAAAAAAAAAAAAAAGGCCGTGAAAGAATAAACAGTTGCCCTTTTTCTTTTGATGTTAAGAGGTGGATAGGCAGTATTATTGAACTGAGTTGATCGATGGCGTGTTTGTGATCTTGTCAACTACCTTACTTGTATTTTGACAACTGAGGTTTAGGTTCTTTTCAGTCTTATTTTGAGTTGTTGTTTTGGATGTTTTGAACTGTGTTCCCAAAAGAATCTATTTTCTTGTTGGAATCTACTGTAAATTTTGTACTCTAGTGGGTTTTGTAAATAAAAGGTTGCTTGTGAATATAACGAGTTTATTTACGTATCCGCACCGTTTTGAAAGTCTTATTCCTAACTCAAAATCCTTACGTTTTATTGAGAACGTAATGTTATGATGTTCGGTTCTTAAAATTGCAGCACTACGTTGTCGATAGGGCGTGGCGCTATTACGTGCTCAATTTTTGGGGCGTGACACCAACAGTATTCTGTAGACATGGAAATTTTGGTGAATTAAATTCCACTAAGTAAAAAAATAATTAGAGTTTGGTTGATTAAATTGTGGGGGCCATAATTCGCTCATGTGGCATACAATTCATCAAATTCGGATTAGTTGTCAAAAGTGACACGTGTTGACATTCGACGGAGTGCATCAAATAGTTCAAAGTGAAAACAAAATTAAAGGAAAGAATCTAATGTGATTAACTTTGATTTAAATCAAATATTAATCAAGTCAATCAATCGAAGATAATTTGGTTAAATTGCCAAATTATCAGAATTGATTTTAAATCAAATCAAAATCCCACAAAGCAGGTTCCTAAAGAAGGAAAGCTATTTAGGTCAAGCATCCTGCAGGGACCTATAAATAGGAGGCCTCAAGACGAAAAAAAGGGGCTTAGACAGACCAAGCATTCAGAAGAAACAAAAAACTTGTGAAATAAGGATGGGTTTTAGAGCCTAATTAAGGACTAATATTTTGTTTCCTTTTTGCGTGAACCGATTAAGTGGGCATGGAAGATAAGTCAAGTCAGCCCTCGGTGATGAGTAGAGACGACTTGACCTGACCCTATATAAGCTAAAGGCCCTGGTCTCATCAGATACGTTCTCTAAACCTATTCTCATCATAAAGAGAGAGCTCAAACAGATTCTAAGAGAGAGGAGAAGTCTTGATCCGTTCCTGTTCTTGTTGGGATTGCTGCTGCTAAGGATAGGATGAATTCAGAAGCTGTGTATTCAAGGAAGATGGCTACAGGTATGTCTTCATATCTTTATATGTATTACAGGTTGTGTGTAAGATCTAGAACATGCATATAAAGAATCTAACATATCGGATGCAGCACTCCACAAAAAGAATTAGGTTCCCTCCTCACACGGACAAGCAACTTTCTTGTTGCCGTATTTTTTTTGTTAATCTAGTCAAATTTCTCTGTTTTCTTATATATTCTTTTATTTTTTTATTTTTTTTTACAAGTATCTCAAAATAAATATATGTTAATTGTATCAACCAATAATGGATCCAAGGCCAAACTTACATGACAATAACGGATATAAACAAATATTTTATTTTATTTTTATGAATGAACAAAATTCTATTTAACCCATACAAATATATAATATTAAAAACCATAGGGGAAGGATATAAGTATTACAAAGATACAAATATTATGTATACCAAAACATGAAATATGTTTTGTTGTGAACTTTTCTCTTTATCGGGGCTAATATATTTTCTTTAAATAAAGAAGTCATGATTATATAGCATACGAAATGGGGACCCCTACTAGCCATAAACAAAGTCCGCCAGTGTACTCAAGTGTTTTTCACTAACTTCAGATAATTGGGTTCATAAGACCATCTGCAATGGTTAAGATCAATGCAATTTTATCATATGAAATTGAACAAAAATAGTAAAGTGTCATTTGCAATTGTGTGATTTAGTTTATTGCAATAGATGCAATTGCAATAGAGGTGCTATAATGTGATTAATCCTCTATTGATTGCAATAGACTAACTATGAGACCCACATGCCAATAAACTGAAGCTATTGAACTGTACCATTGTAAGTAAAACTGCAGTTCAAATAATATACTGGCAGACTTAGATTACTTATCTCTTTTCTTTTCTTTTCCTACAAAAGAGAGTTTAATTTTTTTTGGTCAGAAAAATAAAAAAAAGACTTTAATACCCAAAAGAATCATTACATGTTCCCTCTACTATTAGCTCAACCAGATGAACTGTACAAGTGGGAAGGGGAGGACCATTAGAGCAACTCCGCCAAGGAGTCCAAGCCCGAGGCTGGGGGGAGGCCAAGTGAAAAATCCTGTTCCAGCGGGCTACTTTTGGCCGGACTGGATGTGGGATCCAGTAAAAAAAATTTGAATTCGCGTGCGCTGACGTCATCCCTGCAGGTTTCCAACGGCTAGACACATGTCTTCGCTTGGGCTCTTCAATCTACTTCTCCTCCTCCAATCCCTGCGCTAGCTAGCTGGTAGCTGCTCCCATATTCTCATCTCGTCTCATCTGTTTCTAAAAGCCTCAAATATGCATTTAGAAATTTCAGGGTCAGGTACATCAATTAATGAAGAAAAGTAATTCTTTATGACTTCACCATGAGTATTGTTTGAAAATGGTTAACAGGGAACAAATCAAAGATGCAGACAAAGAACATAAAAATGAGAATGGGTTTCAGAATCAGTATGCAATGGATACCAAAAGAAACAGACAATTGAAAGAATCCCAAAAGAAACACACACATATTGAAAAGCTCACAAAATGATTTCAATAAAAACAGAAACGCAAAGGTCCAAATGGCTCTCACATGCACTTCGAAGACTTTCATCACGAGACTAGGAGAGTGCCTCTTCTTTTTATTTTTGTGGCTGTTCAATTTCTAACATGTTAAATCATGTTACACAGTAATTAGCCACTGCTTCAAGACATTGATATGCCTTTGCTTTGAATGTGTTTCTTGTTAGTCTAGCATATATTGTAGCAAAGGCACTAAAATTTCTACTTGATTTGGTATGGTATTGGTACTTATGGCCCTTTTGGTTTTGATTGTATGAAAATACTCCTAGCTCTGATCAGATTTATTTTAACATTTCATAATGTGAAGCAGCTTTAAACAAACATGGTGCAGCAAAGGTACAGTCTAGTTTGTCTTTGGCCACGAGTTTTGTAGGTAAAAGAAGAGGGTCAATGGGGGGCAATTGACACCAACTGTCCGAGTGAAGAAGTTTCTTTGAAGGTTCCTTATCATTTACTTCAACGTTTCATAAGACAGAAACCGCGTTGACGTATAAAAAATTACCATTCAAGTCAATGGGAAAAAGGGATAGGGAGACATAGAAGACCCCATTGAGATTACAATATCTATACAGAAAATTTTAACCTCAGAAATCTTGATAATATTAATATATATGGTGAGGGCTGGTAAACAAAAGGAGGAGTTCCAACTAGTCTATGACAATATAAATATTCATTTGCTCAAGTTTCCACGAAATCTGACACTTTTGGGTTCTTATCTTCATCAGGAAAGCAGAGGTCAAGGCAAGGGTTAAAATTCATGGCAAGCGTTGTTATTTTTAAAATATTATTTGGACTTAACAATGTTAAGAGAGAATAATATTTATTTGAAGTTTGACGTGTCATATTATAGGTCTTTATATTGTTAGAACGATTTAAATGTAACAAAATACAAGTAAATGCATGATTATTATGTAGAGATTCAAAATCTTGAACAAAAATACCTATTTATCATGTAGTAAAAGAAAGCACGTCACCGTTAAAGATAAGAAGTTACCTTGAAGGTTCATACCCTTGAAGGTGGAAGCGAGCTAGGAAAAATGAGTTCCCACTTGGGGTTTGAAAACGAAGATGAAAAATATCGTGTTAATGTTGCTGAGATAATATGGTTCCTTCTTTTGCTGAGATAAACAACTAAGAAAACACATATGAAGGTCCAAATGAAGCACATGCACCCTCTCATGGGTCAGAACCCACATGACATGAAAGCAACTCTGTAATTATTATTTTTTATATAGCAATTTATATCAATTGCAAATAATAGTAAAATGTGGGACTAAAAATGGAAAAAACAAAATTTTGAAACATACCAAACCCACACAATCCACCTTAGGACATGCACTTGGAAGAGACTTGTCTGCCTCTGGGTCTTCTTTGAATTTTTGTGCCACTTACAAAACCACAATGGCTCAATTTTAGTAATACAGATTAAGGGTTAATTTTGACAAAAGCACTTGTGGAATTGGTGCCTTCCCACTCAAATTTGCAAAAAGTGAACAATTGAAGGGTATTTTGGATAATTGGTGCCTTCCCGCTCAAACCTGCAAAAAAAAAATATGTCATAGTTTTTTTTAACAAAAGTACTTGCGGAAGCCCACCTTAGGGCATGCACTTGGAAGAGACTTGTCTGCCTCTGGGTCTTCTTTGAATTTTTGTGCCACTTACAAAACCACAATGGCTCAATTTTAGTAATGCAGATTAAGGGTTAATTTTGACACTTGTGGAATTGGTGCCTTCCCACTCAAATTTGCAAAAAGTGGACAATTGAAGGGTATTTTGGATAATTGGTGCCTTCCCGCTCAAACTTGCAAAAAAAAAAATGTGTCATAGTTTTTTTTAACAAAAGTACTTGCGGAAGACACCAATTGATCGAAAATATCCTTCAATTGACATTGAAAGCAGCGAAAAGGTAGGACCCATGCGTGCCGATTAGACAATTAAGGGAAATTTTGACGATCGAAACCAGACTGCAAAAAATTAAAAAGATTAGGGTACATAATTGTTAAAATTGAGAGTGTAAGGACAAACATGCTTTAAGGGTGAGATTTCAGGGTACTAAATTGAAATTAACCGAAAAATTAATAAAAATGAGTTTTGTGAAAACAATTTAAAATCTTGAGGGTTGTTTGTGTAATTTTTGAATTTCAGAGAATTTTGTGAAAAAACCAAAAAACTCAATGGGTGTTAATGTAAATAACTGAATAAAATAATGAAAAAGAACATTAACACGTAAACTAAATTACAACATAAAAAATTTAGTGCCTCAAATATAGTCTCGGACATTCCCATTTGCGAGAGAATACATTTTCCATTGAAGGAACCATGTACTGAAAGAAAAAGAGATACAAACCAGCTTTAATAAGAAAAAGAAATACCATCGTTTGACCATTTTTGTAGCTGTCAATGTAGGCCCATTTCTGCTATATAGCAATACTGGCCATGTGATGTGCACTATCTTAAAGCAATTTATTCAGCAAAGAAAAGGTAAAGGAAGTTGAAACGAAAGTTCCTCACACCTTTAACTTAATCATGTCCGCATGGAAGATGGTAGGAAACTGCTTCGTCAAGCCATAGTTCTTAAGCCTTAAGCTATTTGTCATGTATATAAGCTTAGTTCTTACTGTATCGTTTTATTAATTAAGAAAGAAAATCAATACAAAATCAGATAAGATTCTCTCTGCGTCTTCTTCAATTCTTCAATGTTCTTCAAATTCTTATTCAGGTTTATGGGGAGTTCCCCATTGCCAATTAATTTTGGGGTGGAACCTCAACTTCCTTCAGATCTGCCCCCTACAACCACTCAACCACCAGTCTCTTCTTCTCCTTCTTCTTCTTCTTTCACTCATGATTCATCATGGACATATGATGTGTTTTTGAGTTTTAGAGGTGAGGATACACGCACCAATTTTACAGATCATTTGTACAAGGCGTTGTGTGATAAGGGCATCTACACCTTCATTGATCGAGAGCTTGTAAGAGGAGAAGAAATATCGCCAGCCCTTGTCAAAGCAATTGAAGAATCAAGAATTTCTGTCATTGTATTCTCTGAAAACTATGCATCTTCGAGGTGGTGCTTGGATGAACTTGTCAAGATCCTTCAATGTAAACAATCAAAGCAACAAGTAGTCTTGCCCATTTTTTACAAGGTGGATCCATCTCATGTGCGAAACCAAGAAAGTAAATTTGGTGACGCATTTGAAGAACTTATTGAAAGGAAATTCAAGAATGACAAGGAGAAAGTGCTCATATGGAGGGAAGCTCTTAGACAAGCAGCAAATTTGTCCGGACATACTTTCAAGGATGGAAAGTACGTATATTTTTATCTTTATCATTTTCATGTTTAATTTTTTTCTCTCTTCTTTCTCATTGCTATTTGTTACACATTTAATTGTTACTCATTATTAAAGAAAAGTATCCTTTTGTAAAAATATTAAATTGTAGGGAGAAGATCTTTATTTTAATTTTTTGTGTATTTTTATATTTTCGATAGCTGTAGGACATTATTTTTCTATATTTCAGGGTTATCTATCTTTTTCAAGTTAAGTTAATTTCTTTTTCTTTTTTACTTTGGTTACATTTAATTGCTACTCATTAAAGAAAAGTATTCTTTTGAAAAAATATACAACTGTAGGGAGAAGATTTATTTTCTTGGGTACTTTTGTTTTTTCGATAGCTGTAAGGAGAAAGTTCCAAATCCATATATATTAATCTCTTCGAAAGGCATACAAGTATAAATGATACATAACATTAGGTTTGTGGTTAAACAACTATTAATCTCTTCAGTATGTTGTGTTCTTTTGCGTGGTTGGATATTTAAATGTGTCAAATTTGGTTAAACTGGCAGGTATGAAGCTACATTTATCAACGACATCGTTGATGGAATCTTAAGCCAAGTACTGGGCCGCACATACTGGAATGTGGCTGCATACCCAGTTGGAATTGAATCTCGTGTAGAAGATGTGGAAAGGCTTTTAGATGTTGGTGGGAATGGTCGTCGCATGGTTGGGATATGGGGGACATCTGGAATAGGCAAGACAACAATTGCAAAAGCTATATGGAATGCAATTGCCTATGAGTTTGAAGGAAGATGTTTCTTGGAAAATGTTAGAGAAGGAAGCTTAATCCAGCTACAGCAGACTCTTCTTGATAAGATTCTAGGCAAAAATTGGAAAATTCAGAGTGTTGATGAAGGAATCGGTCTTATAAAAAAACGGCTGAGGCATAAAAAGATTCTATTAATTCTTGACGATGTGGACCACTTGGAGCAGTTAGAAAAATTGGCTGGAGATGATTGGTTTGGTGAGGGTAGTAGAGTAATCATTACTACAAAAAATAGGAGATTGCTAGACAACCGTAAAATTGAGTTTTACGAGGTGAAGAAGTTAGAATATTACAACCAAGCTCTTGAGCTTTTCAGTTGGCATGCATTCCGAAGAAGTGAACCTCCAGAAGATTATTTGGAACTCGCACAACGTGCAATAGCAATTGCTGATGGCCTTCCACTAGCTCTAACAATTTTCGGTGCTCATCTTCGTGGTAGAGATATACCAAGTTGGCAAGTTATATTAGATGATTACGAAGGAGAACCTTATACGCATATTGAAAGAATACTTCAAAAAAGTTATGACGCCTTGGATCATCGCGCAAAAGGATATTTTCTCGACATTGCATGTTTCTTCAAGGGTGAATTTAAGGACTATGTGCTACAAATGGTACCCCCAAAAGTCATTGAAGAATTCGTTGATAAGGCATTGATAACTATTAGTTGGTATGCCATTACAATGCACGACTTGCTAGAAAAACTGGGCAAGGATATAGTTCACAAAGAATCCCCCAGTGATCCCGGCAAGCGTAGTAGATTATGGTTTTACAAGGATGTCATACAAGTTCTAATGGAAAGTACTGTAAGTATCACATGTGTTTTTATATTCAATTTGACATGAAAGAATACCTTATCTTACCTGAATTTTCTTAACAAAATGTGCTTGCATTTTGGTTCGTGACTTCGTTTCCTAATTAATGCTTTTCCATCTTAGGGAACAAGAAAGATTAAAAGCATCATGGTGAAGCTTCCAGAACCAGCTGAGATAACTTTGAATCCAGAGTGTTTCCGTAATATGGTGAATCTTCAAATTTTCATAAACCATCATGCATCTCTATGTGGGGACATTAACTATCTGCCCAACGCGTTAAGATTTATTCATTGGCCTAGTTGTCAGTTACAATCTTTGCCACCCAAATTTCAAGGATATTGTCTTGTTGTGTTCAGCATGCCATGCAGTCATATCAGACAATTGGAGGGATTTAAGGTATGTATTTGAAATTATTTTCATCTATTATATATAATTTCAAATAGAGTTGTTAGTTTCAAAAGGAAAAACACGAAATTTGTTTTCTAAGTTTTTGTCTTTTGAAGCGTGTGATTAATTATTTCCTGTTTTTGTGTTCTTGTCTCACAGTATTCGCCAAACCTGACATGTATGAATTTGCATGGTTGTCAATTCTTAAAAAAAATCCCAGACTTATCCGGAATCCCAAACATAAAGTACTTGATTCTAAGTGGCTGTACAAGTTTGGTTGAGCTTGATGATTCTGTTGGATTCCTTGATAAACTTGTTATTTTGGATCTCAGTGGATGCGTTAATCTTACGAAGTTTGGAAGAAGACTTAGATTGAAATCCTTAGAAACACTGGACCTAAGGGGTTGTGAAAGTCTTGAGAGTCTCCCAGAAATAGAAGTGAAGATGGAATCACTAAGAAGATTGGATATGGAAGGAAGTGGCATAAGAGAATTGCCTCCATCAATTAAACATCTTACTGGGCTTGAAAAGTTGATTCTCGAGAGATGCTTCAATCTTACAAGGCTTGATTTACGGCTGCTTCATTGCGTGTCCACTTTACGATCTCTTAATCTATCTGGATGCAATTTTGTCACGCTTCCGGAATGCATTAGCAAATTTGTGAGCTTGGAGGGTCTTACCTTGCGTGATTGCAAGAGTCTTCGAGAAATTCCACAAGTACTTCCACCAAGAGTATGTTGGGTATCCCTGGATAACTGCACATTATTGGAAAAATTTCCAAAACTGCCACTATCATCGGAGGTTGGGTATGTGAGTTTGAGGAATTGCGTTAGCCTACGTGGCTATGACATCACAGAAAATAGTATTCTGGATCAGGTTTCTGTCTCTTCTCTCTCTGTCTCTCTTTGTCTCTCCCTCTATGTTATATGGTTAAGATGATGATTGTTGTAACCAATTGTATTGTAGGTATCTTCTCTTCCGCATTCTGAATTTGAAATTACTCTTCCAGGCGATGAAGTACCAAAGTGGTTCAGCTGTTGTAAAGATGCAACACAAGTTAAAGACGAATACTCTGCTCGATGTGAAGTTTGTTTTGAAATTCCTCCAAATTTAGATTGGGAGACGTTAAGATTGGCTATATGTGTTGTTAATAAGGGAAACGTATGTGGGACTCTATACCAAGCAGTGACACGTGTTCATATCAATGGAGAACGGGTCGGCGAGATATATATGTGGATAGAGGACAGTAATGTGGGTCTTAGCTGTATTCCATTATTGAATCTGAGGAACAGAGCAATACGTTGGGAGAAACTGACGCAATTGCAATACGTTGGGGGTAATAAGTGTCAAATTATATTTAAGTTCAGATTCGTGTCCACACCCGTTAAAATCCTCTGCGGGGTCCACCTATTAGGCCACCAGTTGCTGATGTCAGCATCAGAGACTGGTCTTGGCAAGAGGCCTAGGTTATCAGACGTCGGTGATCATGAAGCTCAAAGAGGAGAGGCTGATCACCCAAAGAGGAGGCACACTGATCTTAACGAGGAGCCAAAGTATGTAAATCCATTAAATGTTGAATGATATCTTTGCATTTTCTGGTCATATATCTGCGTTTTGTGTTCAATTCAAATTTAGCAATATTTTGCTGTGCATCTCTGGGGTATATGTTGTAGTTTTCAGGGTGTGAATTTTTGTTCCTTTTGTTTTGGGTTAAATCCTTTTTCTTAGTGCTCTACATTCGATATTAAATTTTCAGGCAATGAAGTTCCAAAGTGGTTTATGTAAGCTCCAGGTTCAGCTGTTGAAACGAACCAAATTTCCAGGCAATAGTCTGGTAATCAAGAGGTGTGTTGAGGCGCCAGCAGTTTCTGAGATTCCATTTTAAGTTGCATAAGGCAATACCTTTCTTCTCAATTGATGCATTCAACATTCATCCGCAGATGAACAAAACAGCAAGCCGGATTTATCTAATGCTTTCATTCCACACGTATACTTTGTCTATGATTCTTCTGTCTCATTCATTGGAATTGATGTATGTTGGGGATGAAATGTAACAGATTTATCTATTTCATAATTTCCAGTCAAGGTTTGTTGAAAATCATACATTAATTGTAAACAGGCGTCCAAATATGCCCAAAATACTTCTTTGAAAGATTGTCTCATTACACTAGTAATGTTGCTGGTATTGGCAAGGTACAAGAATCCTAGCATGTCTAAATCATGTCTAGTTGCTGCAACTCACGTTGCTGGTATAGTTGTTCAAGATTTTTTGATAATCCTGCAAGGACAAGGAATGAAAAGCTTGATGAGCAGCAATCTAGGAATGAAAAGATTTTTTGATAATCCTGCAACTCACGTTGCTGGCATATTATGTTGTTTTCGAACTCCTATCTAGTTTGTGAATAGATTGTGGTTCTTTGAATGCCAGTTGCTGTTTGAACAGCCCTGGTAGAGCTAACATCTCCAATGGCTCCATTACACAAAAGAATTTGGCTTTAGAAACTAAGAAAAAGACGCCAAGAATTATATAACTTCTTTGTTCACGAAAGCGCATTGTCATTGCATGACCGGATAGCTACTGGAGATGTCAAATGTCCAATTTTAGCCACCAAAAATAACAAGGGGCATCTCATAGTCAAAAAGATAACTACAACTTACAATGTGAACCGACACCAAGTAAAACTTACAACAAACATGAATAAATGTCCCTACAACACAAAAACAAAAATTCACTTCATACAGCCGTATTATAACGAGAGAGGCACACAGCAGTGTAAATGTAGACAAATATGCAAGGCAAAACCATGTGTCCGTGGAGCGCTGCAAAACCGCCCACATTGCCACAAAGAAAAAGCTCCGCATTGAAATGGCTCAAACCAACATATTCAAGCGTCACCAACTTGGTTATATTCCTACATAAGCCACTGTCCAACAAATACAAAAGCCTATACCTCATTTTTGCCACCATTCTTGGTGTATGGTGCCTTTACAGCTCTGCATGGTGGCCTTGAAACTTGTTTGAATTGAGTTGTATTTTCTATCATATAGCCAGCCACACTGAAAGACCATGCACATACCACAAAGCAAACAATCTCGAACAATCACGATCGAAAGTTTGCCATTCTGAACAGTTTTAGCCAAGCAAATCTTTAAACAAGTTGGGATTCTGACTTGTTGGGGTCACACCCATCTGCCTTACAAGTGCATCCTTTTCCAAGGAATCTTTAGGGTTAGGACCCTTATTCAATTGTGTTACCCCACTTTGAGCAGTTCTTGTAGCATTTGATAACTCAGATGCAAGATTAAACTCATCCCTATTGGTCGGCAAAGGGTCGCCAACACTGCTACTAAGCCCGCTGAGAGATGTATCTGTATATAATCCCATAATATCAGGTGTCTTAGCAGCACCAGCTGCACCATGATTTGCAGTTAATGCAACTTCAGTTTGATCAAGAAGCCCTTCTAACTGCTTGAAGGGATCTACAGTGGAAGCAGTACTACTAGTTGAGTCACCCAAATCGAGCAAGTCTGGAGCACGTTCATGATTAACTTCAGTGTGTACAGCTGCTGCCTTTGGTACCTGGGGCTTCTCTGAAGCATGGATATTCGCCTTAGACACCTTATGGTTGGCAGAAGATGGCCTCCTCTCGGTTTTTGATGATCCCCCAAACAGTGAACTGGCAAGCTTCTGCTTTTCTGGAGAAATTTCAACCTGAGGCCTCCTTGACTCATAAGTATCACGTGCTTTTGAATTTGAAGTGCTCACGCTATCTATTTGTGTGACCCCATTCGCTGATTTCTGGGAACTAGAACTAGAGGAATTTGAGATTGACAATGCTGGAGAGGAATACGTTGGCCTACCCCATTTTCTTTGAACACCATCTAGTCGTAACTTAAGTTCCGAAGATCCTGCATCTGAAACAGGTGGCAATGATGCAGGCTGGCGGATCTCCCTAACATAAGATGGTTCAGGAACTGGAACAAGCTCGGTTGAGGATGCAACTGCAGCTGGAGGAATTCTGGATGGCACTGCTGGCTTTGGAAGCTCATATGCCTCAAACCTAAGACCATGGGTTAAAGCTTCATGCTGATCTTGGGTACTGAAGTTGCTGATATTTAACATTCCAGAGCGCTCATTCTCAGGAATATAGGGCTGAGCACCTTTCTCTAGTGCTTGCTGGACATAGCCATTGAGGAATGAAAGTCTTTTGTCAATCTGCAAGAGAAGATGAATATTAATATTACACAAAATAATCTTATCCAAGAAATCGATAAATAAATGGTTTCCGCATGATCCAAAATCAAGGTTTTCAAGCATATTAGAGAAATACAATTGCAAAATCCATGAAAAGAGCAACTTATAACTAAAGGGAAGAAATAAGATGCAGGTACCAGGGATGAAGAAGTCGGGAAACTAATTCAAGCATGTCATGTAATACCAATTAGAATCACTTGATTAACATCCAGGTATTACCAACCAAAGGCAGCTACATAAATTAAGTTTCGCCAGTATAATAGATGCATGTTGGTCAAATAAGCAATTTTAATCATTCATAAACTGATTCCGAATTTTTCTCGATCTAAACCACAAGATCTATATCATCATGTTTATATGCGCCAAAACTACAATAAAGCAATCTTTGTATTTTTTTTACAAGGAAATCTACAATTAGTGCCTCCAGCACGAGCATACATACTAAGTGTCAAGCAATAATAAGGCTTCAGAAACTCAGGTACAATTTAATAATGATAACTGGCATTATCACAATTGGGACCCGAAGATTATTATCTTCACATTGATCCATGCATGCATACATACACGAGAATGATAAAAGAAGGGAAAGCAATAATTTGCTGACCCTATTAAAACCTGTGCAGTTGATAACTGTATACATATCATTCATAGCACATTTTCAAAATTTACCAAATAAAATATCGGAAGGTCAAGAACAGCATTAACCAAACAATACATGACATCTTTCTACTTAAACAGAGTCAGATTATTTTTCAGTCAACATTTACAATGGCCTTTTTCTTTTGGACCAAAAAAAGTCCCTCATTTAATGATTTGCTAGCCTATTTATAGAGGCTGACTGTTCAGTATTTAAAAAATATCACTAATGCCCTTGCAATTGTCAGATATGGGCCCTTACTTTTTCTCAAACTTCATCCCATAAGTAGTACGGATAGGGCATATTTAACAAGGAAGCAAGCAAAGCAAAGCTATTCCTTCCGCATTCACGGTCAGTTAGGATACATGTTCATTTTTCATAGTATTTCTATTTTGGAAAATATTCTTCTGGATCTATACAGTTTTAAAAATATTTAATGTTGTGTCATGATTCATAATAACGTATCTGTGAAACACAAACACAATCATGATCTGAAAAACTAAATTATGTTGCATCAAAGATAATGTATCCATATGAGAAAGTACATTATCACGACGTGGAAAAGTGGTACGTCCCATTAGAAAACAGGAGGTTCAGACAGTAAG
The DNA here is from genome assembly GCF_000346465.2 of Prunus persica. Taxonomy (NCBI): domain Eukaryota; kingdom Viridiplantae; phylum Streptophyta; class Magnoliopsida; order Rosales; family Rosaceae; genus Prunus; species Prunus persica. The sequence continues at coordinate 6,656,088 of NC_034010.1, forward strand.
CCAACAACCACCAAATAACAAGGAAAAGAGAAATGCGGAACTACTATAGTTCTTAATACTTTAAAGGAGAAGCAAAAAAACGAAGGGTACGAGTAGTTAATGCAATTAAATATGACCTCAATGTCTTCACAACTTGCATCTGACGGCATAATACTCTCAACTGCAGGAGCATCTAAGCTAATCACAGCTTGCAATTCATATGCACGCTGCTGCAGATCTGTTGGTCTAAGCTAAGTACGTTATTTCTAGCAATAATTATATCGTACACATTCAGCTAAGTCCAATAATTTATAAATCAATACAACCGTAACACATCGTTTGATAATGTGGGCACGTGACCCAGTTTTAGTGACCAAAATGCATGTTTTGGTGACCAAATTGTAGCCCAAAGTTGCGGTCATTAATAGCTTTTTTATTAGTGACTAAACATTGATAGTCACTAATTCTTTGTGTTGTAGTCACTAATTTCATAAAACAATTTCTTTCTTCTATTGCTCTCTCTCTTCTCTCTCTCTCTTCCCTTCCTTTCTTCTGTTCTTGAATAATCAAACCTTCATCTTAACAATTTCAACTCTGATTCAGCTTCTTGCTGACTAAGCCTTCAATCATTAAAAGATTTGGAAACTACATGCATACATACATACATATAGTCAACCATTCAAGAGCCAATGTTGGAAACTAAGCCTTCAATCTCAATCATATGTTGAATTTTGTGAAAGCGGCTTGAGCTGCTGCTCAGTCCATTTTGTTTTAACGTCTCCTTTTTGTTTTCATTTTACATCTTTAATTTTTTAAACATCCTATTCAAATTTGCCCTGGTCTTTAGAGAAATTGAACCCACTACTAAAGGCATATACATAAAATGCAATTTCCATCATTCGGGAAGAATAAATTCATACCAGTAATGACACATGAGACACATGATAATCTATAAAGAGATGCCTCTTCAATCCAGTGTGCCAACTGTAGTCACTTTGAAACTTGAAAGTACCAAGCTACCCTTCATATAAATAGATACTTATTGCCCACTGATTGCCCTCACTCTTCTCTCTCTCCCGCAGCTCTCTCTTCGCGCTCTCTTCCTCTCTCAGCGCTTTCTCTCTACATCGTCGCTCCACGACCACCACCACTCTCTTTCTCCCTCTGTCGCGAAAACCTAAGCATCACTCTCTCTCTCTCTCTCTCTCTCTCTCTCTCTCTCTCTCTCTCTCTCTGCAGTCGATGTTAGGGTTTGTCGAGGGGGTTCTTGAAGGCCAATCTCTGCGTCCCTCAGCTGCCCGGCCAAGGCTGTTCCTTCCACAGCGTCCTCACCAATACCTACAAGCTTACTTTCATGGAATCCCCTTCTGGCATTAAGGTAGCTTTTCCAGTTTTCTACGAATCTCTTTTTTCTTTTTCTTTTTTTACTTTCACATCTTGAAATTAAGAATTATGGTTTGATTGAATATGAAATATTTGCTGCTTCTGTTGGCAATTTTCTAGCATTATATCTATCGATTTAGGATCGGAAAGAAAGGCCTCTTCTATCACTCAATTACATTCTTGAACTTGAATTTGTGCTTAGCTTCGAAATTTGGACATCCGTGGTTGTGTTTGTGTATACCAAATTGTCATACAATTAGATTCATTCTTAATGTGCTGCTGCTTTCTTACTCTTTGTTTTGTGTTTGTGCGTGCAGATTATCTTGGTTACTCATCCCAGTACCGGCGACTTGCGTGAATCTTTGAAGTACATTTACAATTTGTATGTGGAATCTGTCGTGAAGAACCCGCTCTACACTTCTGGAACTCCAATCAGGTAACTGGTTCAGTTTCGATTATCGTAATGTAGGAAATGATCAATCTTCATCTCATAGGTCATAAATAGATAGTCATGCCTACTACATGGATTAATATTATCAGTTTTATAATTCTCTGCTCACACTGCGTCCCATTTAGTGATAAACAAACTGTCTCCTTGCATGTTTTTTTGCACTATAACAAGCCTAATATTTGAACTAGTTTATCTCTTGGTTTAGAAGGCATGTTTGATGCGTGTCATCTTATTGTTAGTATTTTGTAAACTCTGTTTGTTAGAACCTACCTACTTTTCTTTTTCTTGTATATATAGTTCTATTGAATTAGTTTACTGGTGGCTTATCCATCTTTGATCAGAGTTAAATATATAGTGAGTGGAGATATAGAAGAGTAGGATGTGGAAGTGTTTAAGACCAGGGGTAGTATTCAAGAGGATACCTGCTCTGCCCCTTAAGATCTCAACCAATTCCAACTTAATACCTCAGGTTCGCTTCTCTTAGCTTTCTGGGATTCTTCTTTTATTGTTTTTCTTTTCTTCATGTTTTGCTTTGCGTTTGTGGGTTGTAGTCTATATGTAACATAAAACTTTGATTTCCCTTCAAAGTGAGGTATATTACATAGGATTGACATGGATGTGCCATTCTTAACTGTTCATTATTTGCAGGGGTAGCTTCTGAAGTTAGATGTAGTTGGTGTATCTTGTGAATGAGCTCAAGTTTAATATTCGTGTTATACATCTGTTAGTGATGGTGTTTTATGGAAATATATATTAAGGAATAGGTAAATGTAAGACTCGTTTATTTGGCTTAATGTTTCTTCTTCTTCTTTCATTGTTACAAAGTTCCATGCATATCTGGTGTGTGTACCACACCATTGCATGCCACTTCTTCCCAATTGATTGCAAGTGATCTTTCCTGTTCCTGTTGTAAAAACCCTTCTCTTCCCTGGAGCTGTTGCAAATGGTGCACCATGGTTAGTTACAGGGAAATTGCACCAATAATGTGATTACTTAAAAACTTGTATTGGATTATTTGGAAACTAAAAATTAAACTTAGAGGACTATTCAAGTTTGTAGAAACAACTCACAAGAAACACTGAAAAACTTAAATGATACAAGGGTATTAGGCAAGGACTTACAGGTGGAGTATATCCAGGTAAATTTTGCGAGTGAGCAATCACAAAATAACCAGATCCTCTAAGCTTAATGTCCGTATATAGAAGGAACCTAGCCTAGGGAGACAACATTGCACGTTTAACAGAATTGAAACACAATTAAATTAATCACGCTTGTGACTATCTGTTTTGATAAACATCAAATTTTGTCTTCTTTGAAATGTGTGTGTGTGTGTGTGTGTGTGTGTGTGAATATTTCTCTGTTCCTGACATGAACACATAAGAAATCCAAAAATAGGAGGACAGGTATAGTATTTAGCCATGTGTAAAGGATGCGCTCCAAGTATTTCTGGCTTTGAGCTTGCTGAAAAAAAGATACATCTGACATAGTTCTTAGGCAATCGACAGCAATCTAAAAGGGATAAAAAAGTAATTGTCAAAATCACGAAGCACGAATTACACTCAGCAGGTAGGCATTGTGGATGAAAAAGATAACCAGAGATGTTGGCTGATTCAATCAAAACTAACCAGAGATGTTAGTATTCTCAAGGAAACATAATGAAAACCAAAGAAGATATCAATTCCAGAAATTACCCTAATAAAAAACTTCCTTCTACCTACAACTAACGATCCCGCAATACCATATGATGGAAGATCTTTGTTTTGTTTCCACAAGTTTCAATCAACAACACCTACAGATGACATTCCGAACCACACAATTACCATTTTGAGCCATCATTGACATTTGAAAAACTGAAGGAGAGCTGGCTCCCCAGATAATTTATTGGAAGAAGAATGACAACCTTAACAATCCCAGCAAAGCCAAATACTCTCAAACTGCATAAAAACAAACAAACAAAAAAGCCTCAAATATGCACTTGGAAATTTTAGGGTTAGGTAAATCAATTAATGAAGAGAAGTTCAATGCTTTAATTGGAGGCCTGCTTTCATTGTCCTCTGTCATGGCTAGTCCCTATATTTGAGAAACGCAGAGTTAAGAGTCTTTATATAAGTTTCAGTACACTACAAATTTGACTTCTTTATGACTTCACCATGAGTATTGTTTGAAAATGGTTAACAGGGAACAAATCAAAGATGCAGACGAAGAACATAAAAATGAAAATGGGTTTCAGAATCAGTATGCAATAGATACCAAAAGAAACACACACATATTCAAAAGCTCACAAAATGATTTCAATAAAAACAGAAACGCAAAGGTCCAAATGTAATCAGAACAGAAAGGTTATAAATAAATACATACCTGGATGCCCCGTTTCAACGATCCGAGACAAGAACCCGATAGCCCATTGCGGCAACAACGGACATTTTGGAACTGATCCACATCGAGCTTCTTTCTGCGTTGGATTTGTAAGACGAGATAACCCTACGTAGGGGATAAAGATTGAGTTTTTTTTATAGGGAAATTGACACAGAGGTGGGTTTCGCGAGAGAGGGAGAAACAGAGTGGTGGTGGAGGTGGAGCGACGATGGAGAGAGAAAGCGCTGAGGGAGGAAGAGAGAACTGTAAGAGAGAGAGAGAGAGAGAGAGAGAGAGAGAGAGAGAACAATGAGGGCAATCAGTGGGCAAGAAGTATCTATTTATATGAAGGGTAGTTTGGTATTTTCAGGTGCCCATGTGATTATATCAGATTAAAATTTGTAAAGTGATTATATGAGAATAAGGGTTTGCAAAATGATTATTTGAGACAATTCCCTTGTAACTTCCTCTGTCCTTTCACATTATTTGTTGGCACGATGGTTGTCTCTTTTCTTTTCACTACGAGTTGTGAAAGATTTTAATGTCCTTTTTTGGTTCTGTATTGAACTTTATTCCTTTACTTTTTTTGACACAGTAGAATTTTAATGCCCACAAAATCATTACCGTGTTCCCTGCTAGCTCACTCACTCAATGAACTATTGAAGCGGGAAGGGAGGACCCCCAATAAAACTACAAAATTCGATAACAAAAAGAAAAAGTAAAGGTAATGCCCGTCAAAAGAAAAAGTAAGGCATCTTAAAAAGTAAAGGAAATATCACCGTTTGATCACTTGCAGTTGCAATGGATTTTCTTCACCAAAATTCGTGTAGACTATCTAAACACAAAGCTAATTTTCCGTTTTTTTATTTATCATAAGGGCCTTTGCAAAGAATCTTTTCAACATTTTTCCGCCGTGTGGATTCGGTGTGTATATTGTCATGTGAATTTTCATATCATTTCTTGCCATGGTGGTTTTTGTTTTCTTTTTTCGTGGAAAAAACGGATAGGTGAAAAGAAAAGCAATTGACTTGTGTAATATATATATATTTTCTCTGAGTACCTACTTTTTCATAATGTACCTATTCATCTTGTAGCAAAAAGCGTGTTACCGACTCCTTACGCTTGAAGGTGCAAATGAAATTTCTCTTCATGAGGTGAATCCAGTCAATGAAGGCTAAATAATTGTGAAGAGATGTTAGTCAAAAAGAAAAAAGCATCATCATGAATTGATGAAAAAAAGCTGTTGTGCCTAAGAAAGGTTCTTTTCCGTAACCTTTACCATTTACTATTATGGCTCTCACATGCACTTCGAAGACTTTGATCACAAGACTAGGAGTGTGCCTCTTTTTTTTATTTTTGTGGATGTTCAATTTCTAACATGTTAAATCATGTTACACAGTAATTAGCCACTGCTTAAAGACATTGATATGCCTTTGCTTTGAATTATTATTCAAGTTTGTAGAAACAACTCACGAGAAACACTGAAAATCTTAAAAGATACAAGTGTATTAGGCAAGGACTTACAGGTGGAGTATATCCAGGTAAATTTTGCGAGTGAGCAATCACGAAATCACCAGATCTTCTAAGCTTAATGTCCATATATATATAGAAGGAACCTAGCCTAGCGAGACAACGTTGCACGTTTAACAGAATTGAAACACAATTAAATTACTCACGCTTGTGACTATCTGTTCTGATAAACATCAAATTTTATCTTCCTTCTTTGAAATGTGTATGTTTGAATATTTCTCTGTTCCTGACAGGTATAGTATTTAGCCATGTGTAAAGGATGCGCTCTAAGGATTTCTGGATTTGAGCTTGATGAAAAAAAGATATATCTGACACAGTTCTTAGGCAATCGACAGCAATCTAAAAGGGATAAAAAGGTAATTGTCAAAATCACGAAGCACGAATTACACTAAGCAAGCAGGTAGGCATTGTGGATAAAAAAGATAACCAGAGATGTTGGCTGATTCAATCAAAACAAACGGATGATCTAAATCAAATAAAAGACACTGAAAACCCATTAGTATTCTCAAGGAAATATAATGAAAACCAAAGAAGATATCAATTCCAGAAATTACCCTACTAAAAAACTTCCTTCTACCTATCATGGAACTCACGATCCCACAATACCATATGACATTGGGGCACTAAATTGTTGGAGATTGATCAAATGCAAAACCAAATGACATTGGAATCAACATCCATCCACATTCAGATGATGATATCATGGCATGGAAATGGAAGATGTGAGCTTTGCTGGTGCAGCTGAGAACATAAGGTCCATATTGATCAAGCAGACAATGGAAATCAAAATATAACATATCTGTAAACGACAACATAAGAGTTGTTCATCCTTCTCCAATTTTATCATCTATGTTTACACCATAGTGAACCGAGCAGACCCAGCATCAAAGCGACTAGCACCAAGGCAGCCACGCCTTCTTCCTTGCCGAAGGAAGACACACTTTGAGGTGCCAGACACCTGCCGAAGCTCCCAATTGCCAAACCTAATCTCCAGGACACGTGTCGCCACCACGACGACTTGCACAAAGTCACACATTGAAACTTTGTGCAAACCTCCTACTTTCACCTCCCTATAAATAGGGAACAGTACCCAAGTAAAAAGAGTAACTACTTTCTCACTTTTACTGTTATTCTGCCAAAGTTACCACTTATAGCTGACTTAAGCATCGGAGAGCATTCGGCCGGCACCACACCGATGTCCGAAGCTTAACAATTGCTTCTCCCATTTTGTCTTCTGCAGGTCCCCCACCAGCCTATTTCACAAAGGGCCTTAGCCCTCTTCTCTATTGAAGATTCCACACACCTCATCACTAAGTTGGACTCAATATTGACCGAGCCATTTTGAGCATCAACAGTTTGGCACCGTCTGTGGGAATCGACACCAAAATCCCCTCTTTCTCTATCAGCCCAGCTGGCTCCTTCACCCATCAGGCCTCGTCGCCTCTTTTTCACCCCACACTCTGCTATGCCGACCAGGAAACCTTCGAGAGATGCCACTCTCCAAGCAGAAGTGGAGCGCCTCTGCGATAGTATTACTAAAATGTCGGAGAAATACGAGCATCTTCATTGTAGGAATGTTGAGCTAGAGCATGACTATCATGCTCTAAAGAGGAACTAGGAGAGGACTCACACCCAGGATGCCCAACAAGACCTCACCCAGAATGTTGGGCATACCCAACCAAATCAGCTAGTACATTCCAGCCACAGTGCCCCGGCCCAATCTAGGCTCCGCAAGGGCAAAGGCCACCTTCAGCCAGAGTTAACCCAGTCGCGACTCGTTTGCATTTCCCCGCCGAAGGACCTGCCTCATGAACCAGTCAGGATCTACAGAGATTGCAGGGAACACATCTCGGATCGTCAACCAGAGCCGATCCCTATTCCTGTTAACCTCGAAGACCCACAGGTGACACACCTGGGGCCCCAACCAGGGCCCGCCTGCTTACCCGACGATGAAGGCGTAGGGAAATCGGATAGCTGGGAAATTTATAATTCAGAAGCTTGGCCACCTTACCACATCGAGGCCTTGGAAGATTGGGAACATTCCCCAGCCCCTGTCTGCCCACCCCGCAGGCCTTTAGCACCCGAGACTCTCCTTCACGCCTACCCGGCCATGAGGCTTCTCTTTGAAAAGGTACGGCGTCTGGAGAGCGAACAACATCGCAGCCATCAACCCCTCTGGGCAAAACCACGACCGGGGCCCTTTACTGAACGTATCCTCCACTATCACCAGGAGAAAGATATCCAGCCGCTCCGCATCGCCTTCTACACTAGCACGGAGGACCCTCTCACCCATATCCACTCCTTCCAGTATGCCCTTGGGTGCAAAGGCCTCACTGACGAAGGCATGTGCCTCCTCTTCCCTTCCACCCTCAGCAGCGCGGCCCTAAACTGATTCTATAGACTCCACCCCCGCACCATCAACTCGTTCGACAGTCTCAAGCACACATCCAGACTAATCGCCTATACTCCGCCGACGACTTGTATATGTTTCAGCAAGCTGAGGACAAACCCCTTTGGGAATATGCAGCCCGGTTCAGTCACGAATACTCCCGCTGCCTAGAGACTAACGATCGCGCTGTCTTCGGGGCTTTTAAGAGTGGCCTCCGCGAGTCCAACTTTCGCTACCTGATTCATAGGAACAGTTGGAACACATATACAGAGCTAATGAAGCAGGCAGCGGTCCATGCGAAGGCTGAATACTTCATTTCCAAGCGTGGCCCAGCCAACCTGGCGCGTAACACTTTCGCCGATCATCCACCTGCTTCAGTACCTGCTTCAGCCCTACCTCAGCATTCTACCCCCACCCCAAGTACCAGGGTACCCAACAACCAAAACGGAAGGATAGCTACCAACACCCCTTCAGCAATAACAAACGTGGCAGACATGGCAACCACCACCAATCTAGTGGAGGCAACCCTCCCAAGACAACTGATCGGGCCCTACTTCCCTTCACACCCAGGCCCAGGTTCGAGGTTTTTACCACCCTCAACACCACCTATGAGAACGTCCTGCGTGAAGCTCCTATCATCCCCAAGCCACTTCCCCGGAGACCATCCGGCAAGCCTATGCCAAACACGGGTGTCTTCTGCCGCTTTCATCAATTCAGCGGCCATGACACCGAATCTTGTGTTGCGTTGCGCAACATAATTGAAGGGCTCATCCGTGAGGGAAAGCTGGACAACTATGTGCACAACTTACCACCCCCGCCTAACCCTCACCAACGACATATCAACATGATCTCCACCATCAGTGGTGGTCCTACCCTGGCTGGCACCTTCAACAACTCCATCAAACATTATGTCCGCTCCACCTATGCGCACCAGGTCTTCAGCACCAAGCAGGGACGCTTGACGAAGACCCAAAAGTCTGGCTGGGGCCCCATTACCTTCTGCAAGTAGGAGGAGCGTGGTGTTATGCTCCTCCATGATGATGCACTCATTATCCGTGCGGACATTTCTAATTTCGACGTTGGGCATATCTTGGTGGACACTGGCAGCTCGGTCAATGTGATGTTTGATGACGCTTTCAATGAGCTACAGGTCCCGTCTCACTTACTCGACCGAAGCATCACAACCCTTGTGAGCTTCTCAGGTGATGTGGTCCAGCCCATTAGCAGCATTCATCTCCCTATATCTATTGGGGTTGCACCCCAGCAGGCGACGATCACTACCCCCTTCCTTATCGTTAACTGTCCCACAGCTTACAACGTTATCCTTGGACGCCCGCCTTGGCCCAAATGAGGGCTTTTATTCCCACATATATGTTGTTGCTGAAGTTCCCTACGCCTAATGGCACAGGCACGGTGCTCGGCGACCAACTCAGCACCCAAAGCTGCTATGCTTCAGCAGTCAAATCTACCAATCGCCAACATAAGAGTAAGGCCCTTGCAGTAACCAAGGCTTCCGCCCCTCCTCAAGCTGGCACAGAACGACCTGAGGACCCAAGGGAGGAGTCTGTCACACAACAGGCATAACCTGTGGAAGACCTAGAGCTTGTTACTCTTCATGACGATATCCCGGATCGACAAGTCCGGATTGGCACCTCCATCTCGCAAGAGCTCCGCTTTGACCTCATCGCCTTCCTCCGCCTCAACTCCGAAGTCTTCGTATGGTCCTACAATGACATGCCTGGCATATCACCAAACATCATATCCCATAGGCTCAGCGTCAATCTTGCCGTCCGACCCGTCCGACAGAAGCGTCGCGCTTACGACCCCGAGCGCTTTGAGGCCATCATGGCGGAGGTGGATCGATTGAGTAGTATCGGATTCATCAGGGAGGTTGACTATCCTACATGGCTGGCTAATGTAGTGATGGTCCGTAAACCAAGAAAGGGCTAGCGCATGTGTGTAGATTACACTAACCTTAATCGGGCCTGCCCAAAGGATAGCTTCCTCCTACCCCGCATTGACCAGCTGGTCGACGCCACAGCTGGCCACGCCCTCCTTAGCTTCATGGATGCTTACTCAGGTTACAACCAGATCTTCATGCACCCCGAAGATCAAGCCCACACCTCCTTCATTACGAATCGTGGCCTCTACTGCTATAAGGTGATGCCCTTCGGCCTTAAGAACGCCGGGGCTACTTATCAGCGTCTAGTGAACAGCCTCTTCGCCCCACTGATTGGCAACACCATGGAAGTATACGTTGATGACATGCTGGTCAAGAGTCGCACAGCTGACAAACATATCCCTAACCTCTCTGCCATGTTCACCATCTTGAAGCAGTACAAAATGAGGCTCAACCCCACCAAATGTGCATTCAGGGTGGCTTCCGGCAAATTCCTTGGCTTCATGATCAGCCAGAGGGGTATTGAGGCCAGTCCAGAAAAGATCCAGGCCATCTTAGACATGACAATACCTAAGACGGTCAAGGATATCCACGCCCTGACCAGATTTATCTCCAAGGCCACTGACCGCTGCGCCCCATGCTTCAAGGCACTTAAGGGCAGCAAGCGAAGCATCACCTAGACTGCTGAATGTGACACGGCTTTCAGCTAGCTCAAGGAGTATATGGGCCGGGCCCCTTTATTGTCAACCTCTGAGCGCGAGACATCCTCGTGATTTATCTCTCTGTCTCAATTTCGGCAGTTAGCTCTGTGCTCATCCGACCAAGGGATAACGCGGAGCACCCAGTGCACTATGTTAGTAAAGCATTGCAGGATGCCGAGGTCCGGTACCCAAACATTGAAAAACTGGCGTTCGCCCTGGTCATCTCGGCTAGACGCCTCCGATCATATTTCCAAGCTCACATCATCCATGTCCTAACCAACCAACCGCTCCGACAAGTGTTGCAGAAACCAGAAACTTCTGGGAGGCTGGTTAAGTGGGCCATTGAACTTGGTGAGTTTGATATTCACTACAAACCCCGCCCAGCTACAAAGGGCCAGGCCGTCGCTGACTTCTTATCCGAATTCACGGAACCCCAAGCCTCAGCAGCTACCCAGCTCATAACCGAACCCAATCTCCCTCCAAGCCAAGACCATACCACCAGCAAAGGCACTTTTGACCTGACCCAGCCCTTATAGACTTTATTTGTGGATGGCTCTTCTAATGCCCAAGGGTGTGGGACCGGCCTCGTTCTCATCTCCCCAAACAAGGTTGCCCTTGAGTACGCCCTCCGCTTCAAATTCCAAGCCTCCAACAATGAGGCCGAATATGAAGCACTCTTAGCTGGCCTTCGACTAGCCAAAGAGATGGATGCTAAACAAATTCAGATATTCAGTGACTCACAGCTCGTTGTCCATCAAGTCAACCAGGACTTCACGGCCAAGGATGCCTCTATGACAGCTTACCTCCAGCACACTCGGCACTTGCTTGCAACCTTCCACGCTCATTCTATAAACCAGGTGCCACGCTCTGAGAACAGCCATGCTGATGCATTGGCCAGGTTAGGATCAGCCTTGGAGCAGGGCATAGGTCGCCACATCCACATCGAATTCTTGGATCAGCCCAGCACACAAGCCCCACTCATATGTACCATTGATCACAGCCCTACATGGATGGACCCCATCCTTCAGTTTTTGCAGAACCAAACACTACTGGCTAATTCTACTGAGGCACGACGCGTTCGCTATCATTCTGCCCGATACCTGATCATTAACGGCTCCCTATACAAGCGGGGTTTCAGCCTTCCTTACCTCCGATGTCTGACTCCAGAGGAGGGTCATTATGTCATTCGGGAAATCCATGAAGGCATCTGCGACAACCACTCGGGCGCACGCTCACTGGCTCATAAGGCAATTCGTCAAAGATACTTCTGGCCTTCACTCCACATTGATGCCCAGGCCTTCACCCAAAAATGCGACAAGTGTCAGAGATTTGCCAACATTCCACAACTCCTGGCTGAACCATTGACAACCATGGTCAGTCCTTGGCCATTTGCCCAATGGGGACTGGACCTCATTGGACCAATGCCTGAGGGCAAGGGCTAAGTCAAATATGCAATTGCAGCCGTAGACTACTTCACCAAATGGGCTGAAGCCGAGCCTTAGCCACCATCACTGCGGCCCGCGTCGAAACCTTTGTGTGGCAAAATATCGTATGTCGCTTCGGCATCCCCAATCCATCGTCACAGACAATGACCGGTAATTTGACAATGCAAAATTCAAACAATTTTGTTTTAACCTCAAGATCCGTCTTTGCTTCGCCTCCCCAGCCCATCCTCAATCCAATGGCCAGGTCGAAGCCGTGAACAAAATTATCAAGAAGACCCTAAAGACAAAACTTGACAAAGCCAAGGGCTGCTGGCCAGAACTACTTCCGGAAGTTCTCTGGTCCTACCGCACCACATTCCGCACCTCCACAGGTAAAACGCCGTTCTCTCTATCATTTGGTAACGAAGCCGTGGCACCAGTGGAGATTGGCTAGCCCGCATACCGAACCTCCGCTTACGATGCCAAGGCCAATGACGAGCAATTGGCCCTAAACCTCGACTTCATTGACGAGCTTTGTGACCAATCCAGCATGCGCAATGTCGCGTACAAACAACGCATCGCCAAATACTACGACTCCTAAGTCAAGCCCCGTGCTTTCAAAATGGGGGATTGGGTCATGCGCAAGGTTTCCTTGGCTACCAAAAATCCTACTGAAGGTACCTTCGACCCTACATGGGAGGGTCCTTATGAGATTATCAAAATCTACCGCCCCAGCACTTATCAGCTTCGTGATCACAAGGGCAAGACGTTGCCTCATCCTTGGAACGCTGATCACCTCAAGTACTACTACAAGTAAACATATCTAGACCCTAGGACAATACTTTAGTCTTGAGCATTGACTATAAGTAAACTCTTGTACCTTCTGCCTTTCGGCACCTATTTAAATGAAACGCCTGACTCCGGCTAATTCCTATCCACTCACATGATTATCATTTTACTAGCACAACTGATATCACATAACAACAAGTCTCATATCATAAGCAAATCAAAATACCCTTGCTCCACGTAAGGCAAAATGTTCATACAAAGTGTTTTTAATAAACAGCTGGAATATATAAAGAAGGCAACGCCTTTAAGACTCAGTGGAGGGGGCATCCCTAGTGGCCGACTCCTCCTCTGGCGTCGGGATAGTGGCATCAGCAATGGGACTCGGTGCAGGAGGCTCGCCACTCGTATCAAAGTTAATCTCGACCGAGGGGTTCAACCTAACCAGCCTATCCTCCCAGCGAAGCTGCTCATCAACTAGTCGGTCCATAATGTAACTCCTTAGCTCCTCTGAAGTTTGGAATGACTCGATCGCTTCGACTCGGGCAGCAGCTACCTCCTCGGCCTTCGACCTCTTCAGCTCATCCACCTCCTTGGCTAGGGCCGCCTTTTGCAACAACAGAGTGTTCTTCTCTCGGATAGCCTCCTGCACCTCCGCCATCTTGCTCTTGGCCATCTCATCACGCCTCTTCAGCCTCTGGATCTCTTTATCTGCCTTGGCCATGCTGACATACATCTCGCCAAAGGCCTGCAAAACAAAACAACATCAGTCAGACCAAACAAGAATGATCCGAACAAATTCACAAACAAGGCCACAACTCACATAAGCAGAAGTGAGGATCGTTTTCTGGGACCGATCTATATAGGAAGAGGCTGGGGTTCTCGCCAGAGCCTCGGGGTCACTCTTCACGCCTTTCAGGAAGACGTTAACTAGGGGCACCTCCTGCCGGTGCGTGGCCAAGTTCACCTCCTTCTTCTGCTGACGTAGCTTACCGAAGTCCACCTTCTCCACCCGTTCAGCAAACATGTCCTCCATGCCGAATGAGAGCTTTGGTGGCGCCTACAGATCAAAGGGTGGAAGTCTCGACCCCGCTCCTATCACATGCTGATGAGCTTCCTCGAAGGCTTTCCTCTTTCCCAGCACGTCAGCAACCCGGCCCTCATCATCATCTCTGGGGCGCTTCCCAGTACGTTTCTCTGCCTTCTTGGCCCGAGACTCCCTTAGCCGCTTCTGCATCTCGGCATCATCAATATCCACTGCCACCTTCGTGCTCCCTCTTATAATACCCGCCACTGTCAAAACAAAACAAAACGAACAAAACAACTACGTTAGTCACAACCAGAAAGGGCTCATAAGACAAACAACAAAAGTAACCCAGGTACTTACTTCCTTGCAGGAGTCCAGACTCCAACAAATTCTTCTGAGTGACTAGGTTCCCGCACTCATGCTCGGTCTCTGATAGCTGTGCCCTCACCCACTCAACCTCGTCTTCCTGCTCCTTAGAGATAGGCCCCCACTTCACTGAACCTGCACCAAAAATAGAGATCCAAGAATGAGAGCAAAAAAAAAACAAAACACAATCAAACATCAAACAGTCTTAAGGGATGGGGCCAAGGACCTATAGACTGGAAATGGGTAGGAATGTGTTGGGTAACGATCTTCCCTGGCGGACACTCCCAACCACCATAAACCATGCACCACCTGTTCTTCCAGAACTTTTACGACTACTAAAGTAGCCCCTCTCCTCCGCCTTTCGGCAATTGGCTTGTACCTAGTTAAAATTTCCCTGTTGCTTCAAAACCGAGTACAAATACATGAACTGCTCAAATGTTGGCTCCCCCAACCCAACCAACCACCAAGCGATATACATTCCATGGAGAAGAATCCAAAAGTTGGGATTATACTGCCCAGACGCATACCCCAACTTAGTCAACATCATCTGCACCCATGGATGAAATGGTAGTCTGAAGCCGTGCCGATACATATCCGTAAAAATCATCACAGAGTCATCCGAAGAATATCTAACTACATCAGCCGCAGTGGGTAACCTCAAGCCCACGTAGGGTGGAACACAAAAGTCTGTCCGAAGCTGGGCCAACTTCACTTCTGTAAGCGTATTCTGCCTCGCCAAAGGGACACCAACCCGAATGTCTACTCCCTCTGAAACTGAAGCCACGGCTATACCCACGGACCCCGATGGTGATGCCTGGTTGCTCGAACCCACCTCTAGCGTATGAGGCAAGGCTAGAACCCGGTTCGCTATATCCTCTAACTCTATTTAATTCCTCTGCATCTCCCTATATGCAGCCGACTCGGGGTCTACCGATGGCTCACCCCTCTCCACCCCATGCCCTATCATCCTACTTTCTATAATACCTTCTACCATACCCTCTGTCTCTGAACTCTCCTCTTCAAAACAAACATATTGGCTGGGCTCTTCACTCTCAGTGTCATCCCTACCAAAGGCAGGGGGGTCATGACTTTCTCTATCATAACTTTCCGACATGTACAATATGCAAAAACAAGAACAGGGAACTAATGCACATGCAAGAAGGATCTAAACACAACAACACAAAAGGTTGGCTAATCTACATGTTTTTGGTTTACAAACAGGCATTCAACAGGTTCATCTCAATGCTCAACGTGTTCATCATATTCATGCTCATATTCAAGGTGTTCTTCCTAGCCTTCAACATGTTCATACAAAGAAAGACATTTCAAATCAAAATTTCATGGAAACAAGGCCAAACCTTGTTTGCACCACCATGAAAGACTTGCCGGAAATCACCTTGGCCACAAGCGCCACCACCAAATTTCGCCGGAAATCTCCTTCTCTCCTCCTCTCCTTCTCACTTTCCAAACAATTCTTTTTCCACAACTCAAGTGTGGTGCCTTCGCCACCTCAAGTTCCTATTTATAATGAACCAAGGTTACCTAAGCCTCGGTTCACGAGAAAACCCTAGCACCCTTGTACTTCCCTCTCAAATTTCCTGCACCTACACACAATTTGCAATTCAAAATCCAAAAAAAAAAAAGCGGAGAAGAGATTTCTCATATGACTTGCCGAACGGCAAGCCCCGTGCAGAAGAAAATAGGGACTAACAAAAACCTTGTTGACTTAGCTCCAAGCCTTGACGAAACCCGATTGGGCTGGCCCCAAGGTTTGACCCAAACCCAAGGGCTCAAATTTCTTGCCAACTCTCCCTTGTCGAAACCCTGCTGCAAAGTCAAAAAATTAAATAAAATAAAGTTTTGCCGAAAAGGTCCTGCCGAACGGCAGGTCCCATGAAAGTAAAATAGAGGGTCACGAAATGGGTTACGGCATCCTACCAGCTTAAAATTGGAGCAGCCCTGCCAAACTAGCTCCAAGACCTCTCTACCCCTGCAAGATCACCCCTCACGGCCCAACTCCACTCTCGAGTTTCTCAGCTCCAAGTTCACGCCAAAACTGCCAAAGAAACCATGCCACAATGCATTTCGGATGGCCTTGCCGAACGACAAGTCCCATGAGAGAAAAATGGGAAGTGTCACCGAGTTTCATACCTTGCTGAACCACACCCTATCGATCCAGACCAACAAGCTCGCAGAACACCTTCAGACGACCCCTGCCGATCGGCAGGCTCACGCCAGCTCCTCCCTGCCCTGCCAAATTGGGCTAACAGAGCTGACTACAACAGCTTGCACAGACCCAAGACCCCAACACCCTTGCCAAACAACAAAGGCCGTGCTGAATTTACGAAGGCCTCTCCACAGGTTCGGCCTCAAGGTCTCACCAAACCTGTAACGCCGACTCCAAGGGCTCCAGAAAATAGCACAAATCCTCACACCTGCCGAACGGCAGTCACGTGCTGCCGACGTAAAGCCCCTTTCAACTAAACCCAACTACAACCGCAGGAACCTAATTCGAACTTAGATTGCTGCCAAGAAGATACCACAGCCCCAAAATGTACTTAATTCACCCTTGCCGAACGGCAAGGGTTGTGCTGAAGCATTGGGGACTCACAAGATGGCTCCCCCAAAATCACAGTGCCTCCACGAAACCAGACCCGACTTGGTTTACTCACGCCTTCGGTACCTCACCAAAGCCAAACTAAGACTTACCGAATCAGCACAAAACACTTTTCGAAAAACCTAGCGAGTCCACCCCAAACCCTTATCAAGCTTGCCAAAGCCAAGATGGCACCAAACCAAACCCACCCCAAGATCAATGCAAAGGTATCAAACTTTCCAAAAACCCTTGCAGTTGTCGAAGCCTCCCTGGCTCCTTTTGAGGTAACAGAACAGCCCAGCTCTTGCCGACGACACCACAGGCCCTAAAAACTCTTAATCTACCCTTGCCGTTTGGCAAGGGTTGAGCAGAAGCAATTGCGGCGTCACGAAACCGGGTTTGGTCTGAGCTGCCCTTACCGAACCTACCTTCTTTCCAAGGAAAATCTTGCCGAAAACTTCTGAACTACCGAACTATTAGTACCAAAGCTAATGAAGTCCAGCTGCAAGGCGTTACCAAGGCTGCGAAGGGGAGACCTCCAAAAATAAAAAATAAAAAAAATTTCCCAAATTACCCTTGCCGAACGACAAGAGCTATGCCGACGTTGCGGAAGCTTACGGCCCCCCACTCACCGAAGCTTAAGTACCCAGACCCTTTCTTGCCGAAGCCGTCAGTACGCTGAAACTAAACCAAGACACATAGCAAAGCGACTCGAAATCATGATGAGAAAGACTTGCCGAAAGGCAGGTAACACGCTAAAAGATCACTTGCGGCTGTGTTCCCATCCCTCTTCCTCAAACCCTAGCACTTTACAATTGCCGAAGCCCACACAAAACCGCCCAGCCTTCTTCCTAAGAGCCGTACCCTTGCCCAAATCCTTGTGGTCACCCAAGGATCTCATCGAGGGCCTAGAGCCCAAAGCTTGAGTATTCTTGCCAAAAGGCCCACGAGCAGCAAACCTCTTTCTCGCCGAAGCCAAGACCAGGCCCAGCCCCACATAGCCCAGCCTGGCCCCTTGCTGAAACCCAACTGACTGCCCAGCTACCAAAGGCTTTTAATCTCATCAGATTGACCTCACTATTTGCCGATGGCCTCACTAGGCCTGCCAGCTGAACGGCAAACATCGGGCAGCCACAAAGCACAACAACAACAAAAAAAAGGCTAGGACCTTGCCGAACGGCAAGGACCATGGAAGGAGAATAGAGCCCCCAAATTTTTCAAATGGCTCAGCCTGCCGGAGGTCTAGCTTCCCAGCTTCCAAAAAAAAAAAAGGCTAGGACCTTGCCGAACGGCAAGGGCCATGAAAGGAGAATAGAGCCCCCAAATTTTTCAAAATGCCTCAACCTACCGAAGGTCTAGCTTCCCAGCTTCCAAAACAAAAAAAAATGCCGAACGGCAAGGGCCATGGAAGGAGAAGAGAGCCCCCAAATTTTTCAAATGCCTCAACCTGCCGAAGGTCTAGCTTCCGAGCTTTCCAAAATAAAACAAATTTAAAAAAATTAAAAAAAAAAAAAAAAAGAGGACTCACTCACCCGATCCTTCCCTTGCCGAAGCTTAGCCCCTAAAATCTACGGACCCACCTCCCAACCTATCTGCAGAATGCCCAGGTACCCAGCTACCAACAGTTCTAGAGGCTCACACAGCTTGTATCATACATTCCATGTGTTGACGCAACTCCTAGCTTGCCAACTTGGGGGACTAGGGCTTGCCCTACGGCTCCCAATGAAGCTGGAATGCTCGGTCATGATTATACAAAAACTCACAAGTTTCCAACCCAGAAGTTACTTCTCGACCGCAAACT
The DNA here is from genome assembly GCF_000346465.2 of Prunus persica. NCBI lineage: Eukaryota > Viridiplantae > Streptophyta > Magnoliopsida > Rosales > Rosaceae > Prunus > Prunus persica. The sequence continues at coordinate 6,674,776 of NC_034010.1, forward strand.
TGGGGGACTACTGTTTACACCATAGTGAACCGAGCAGACCCAGCATCAAAGCGACTAGCACCAAGGCAGCCACGCCTTCTTCCCTGCCAAAGGAAGACACACTTCCGAGGTGCCAGACACCTGCCGAAGCTCCCAATTGCCAAACCTAATCTCCAGGACACGTGTCGCCACCACCACGACTTGCATAAAGTCCCACATTGAAACTTTGTGCAAACCTCCTACTTTCACCTCCCTATAAATAGAGAACAGTACCCAAGTGAAAAGGATAACTACTTTCTTACTCTGCCAAAGTTACCATTTATAGCTGACTTAAGCATTGGAGAGCCTTCGGCCGGCACCACACCGGTGTCCGAAGCTTAACGATTGCTTCTCCCATTTTGTCTTCTGCAGGTCCCCCACCAGCCTATTTCACAAAGGGCATTAGCCCTCTTCTCTGCTGAAGACTCTGCACACCTCATCACTAAATTGGACTCAATATTGGCCGAGCTATTTTGAGCATCAACAATCTACAATTACATAAATGAGAAGTTTATTAGATGATCTACGTGGCCAACTGTGGTTAACGTTAGCCTTTGATCATTAATGCATTGCAAGTCTGTCCGTAGAAATCTACCACCCTACAAACTGCTCTCAGCAAGTCTCAATTGCCACTGTATTCGTCTGGTGGCCTGAGCTTAAAGCATTGGTGGGCTGGTAAACAAAAGGAGGAGTTCCAACTAGTTTATGACAATATAAATATTCATTTTCTCAAGTTTCCACGAAATCTGACACTTTTGGGTTCTTATCTTCATTAGGAAAGCAGAGGTCAAGGCTAGGGTTAAAATTCATGGCAAGCGTTGTTATTTTTAAAATATTATTTGGACTTAACAATGTTAAAAGAGAATAATATTCATTTGGAGTTTGACGTGTCATATTATAGGTCTTTATATTATTAGAACGATTTAAATGTAACAAAATACAAGTAAATGTATGATTATTATGTAGAGATTCAAAATCTTGAACAAAAATACCTATTTATCATGTAGTAAAAGAAAGCACGTCACCGTTAAAGATAAGAAGTTACCTTGAAGGTTCATACCCTTGAAGGTGGAGGCGAGCTAGGAAAACTGAGTTCCCACTTGGGGTTTGAAAACGAAGATGAAAAAGATCGTGTTCATGTTGCTGAGATAATATGGTTCCTTCTGTTGCTGAGATAAACAACTTAGAAAACACATATGAAGGTCCAAATGAAGCACATGCACCCTCTCATGGGTCAGAACCCGCATGACATGAAAGCAACTCTGTAATTATTATTTTTTATATAGCAATTTATATCAATTGCAAATAATAGTAAAATGTGGGACTAAAAATGGAAAAAACAAAATTTTGAAACATACCAAACCCACACAGCCCACCTTAGGCATGCACTTGGAAGAGACTTGTCTGCCTCTGGGTCTTCTTTGAATTTTTGTGCCACTTACAAAACCACAATGGCTCAATTTTAGTAATGCAGATTAAGGGTTAATTTTGACAAAAGCACTTGTGGAATTGGTGCCTTCCCACTCAAATTTGCAAAAAGTGGACAATTGAAGGGTATTTTGGATAATTGGTGCCTTCCCGCTCAAACTTGCAAAAAAATGTGTCATAATTTTTTTTAACAAAAGTACTTGCGGAAGACACCAATTGATCAAAAATACCCTTCAATTGACATTGAAAGCAGCGAAAAGGTAGGACCCATGCGTGCCGCGTAGACAATTAAGGGAAATTTTGACGATCGAAACCAGACTGCAAAAAATTAAAAAGATTAGGGTACATGATTGTTAAAATTGAGAATGTAAGGACAAACATGCTTTAAGGGTGAGAATTCAGGGTACTAATGACAGGACCCGCCCCGAAATTTCCCCAAGACCGAGGCGAATCCCGTCTTTGTTCCGACATCACCCCGATGCCGGGCCCACTTACTAGAAACCGAGACTCTCTATCAAAATTTTGGCAGAGTCTCCCTTATGAATTGAACAAACCAACAAAATTCAACCTGCATAAAAATACAGAATAATCCCAACCAGCAGCATGCTTTACAGCAACTAAACAGTTTACAACAAAATGGCCCCCGGCCTCACAATTCAAACCCTAACAAGGGCGATAACAGAGCATGTCTAAGGACTTCAATTTCAACAAAACAGAGTATAAAGGAAATAACAGGAAGAAAGAGTTCTACGATGACTCAAGGCTCGGAAGCTCACGATCCAGCTCTGCTGCGGAGCTCAGTTGACTACTGGCTGGGGGGCGCAAAACAGAAAATTGTGAGTGGACAAAAATAAATTCAGTTCGGTGCAAACCAACGTAATATAACCCCACCGTTTAGAAAATCATGCAAGAAATCCCATGCATCTCAAAACCGTCATACTCAAGTATATATATATATAATATATATATCAAGACAAATCAATACCAGATGCCAAGTCCAAAATCCATAAAGAACGCTTTACAAAACCTGCCATCCAAAACTTATAAATCTCACAACCAAACTCTCGAAAGCGTACCCATTGGCACGACCGGCAAGGAAGTATCCACACCGAGAAAACAAGAAAGAATGAATAGATATACATATATAATATAAGAGATATATATATATATATATATAAATATAACCATTCCTAGTTGTACCGGGGAAACAATCCAACCGGGGGATTGTTTGACTAGTCACCCTGGCAGAGTCCTCGTGATGAGTCCTCAATCCACCATGTGACTAGGGAACGAGCCGTCCAACTGGGGGACCAACTCTCAGCCATAACGTACCGTCGATAACCTCAAAACCCGTACGTCTGTGAACAGTCCTACGCGCGCAGACTACCCAATTAAGGGTCTACAGCAACATCCCGTCAAGGATGCCCCGGGTCCCGACAATTCCAAGTATCTCAAGTCTCCGTATCCAAGTTCCACATCAGGGGAGGTACATAGGGTAGTGCTTACCGCACACCAAACTGACATTCTATACTCACCACTTTCCACAATCTCATCTCAACAACCCAAGTACCTCACACATAACCAAATATATATAGAAATCCCCAAAATCCATATATTCATACTCAAGATACTCAAATACGTCAAAACCCAAAATATATTTTCAACGCCTCATAAAAATATCACTTTCAACAATTTCATAACTAATATATATTCAAAATACCATTTAAAACATCATGCATAATATTTCCCAAAATCCATCGAAAATATACTTTCAATACCCAACTACACCAAACCCACAATATTTTACCAAAGCGCTATAAAAACATCAAGTTCAACTCATTAATATAATGTATTCAATAAATCATTAAAAACATTATGCATAAATCTTTCATCAATAAAACCATGCATAAGATTTGAAAACAAGGTCCACTCACAAGTAGTCCCACGCTGCTTAACTCTGAGAGGGTCCCGCCTGCTGTGTATGCGTAGTCGAAGTACCTAATTCAGAATACGTATACGAGATTAATACGAAGCGTTTGGAACGAGTACTTTAAATTAAATATCCTAATTTCCCAGGTCTCTAGTAAGTGTACTAGGAACGAGACGTTCTAAGGTCCAACTACCCAATTTGGACGATGGAACAACTTCGGGAGACACTCGGTCAACCGGCGGTCAAACTTCCCAAGTTGGGTCAACCGGGCCCACGGGACCCACGACCTCCGTTTCACAATCCGAAAGTTCCTAAAGGTTTCACAAGGTCTAAGATACCCGTCTCGCAAGTTTGGTCCGAAACGGACGGTTAGATCGCTTACAATCGGACAATCAGACGGTTATTATAAAACGCAAACTTTAAGTTATTGAACCGGAACATCCGGGGTTCCGATTCACGATCCGCGAATTCCTATACGATCCTAGGAATACCTAGAACAACATATTTTAATTCGGAAAGGATCTAACGGTCGGAACCTATCGAACCCGGATAACGCACAATATGCGATAATCCGTTCGATAGTCAAATGATGTCCGAATTGAGATCCGCGAATTCCTATGCGCTCGTGACAACCTAAGGATCTCATCGGGTTAATTTGCAGCCTAACCAGTCTCGCCCACGCGCCGCCACACGCGCCGGCAGCGCGTGGGTGTGTAGAGTAATTCCGGCGACGGAAAAACTCCACACCCGAGCTCACCCTTCCGGCTACAGATTCTACTCGACGAGTGGAACACTTTATTCAACTACACCAAAGTCCAATTCGGACGGCAAGTGGCCGGAATCGGTGTCGGAAACTCACGGTTTAACCCGGAACTTCACGGCTTCGATCCGGCGACCACCGTCGACATCGTCATCGCGCAACCTAGGAAACAGCTAGAAGGGAAGGAGAGCTACCTGTTCCAAGTGACGGCGCAGCTTGCGACGGCCGGAAACGTCACCGGAGACGTCGGCAGTTTCGGCTGTTTTTCACGACGTTGCCACCGCCGTTCGCCAGGTTTTCGATCGGAGAAAAGGGGTGGGCTGGGTAGAGGAGGAATAGAGGAAGCTTTTGCAAGAAACGGCGCCTTAAATGGTGGTCGGACGGCGAAGTTCTCGCTTCTGAAATTCCGACGAAAATTCGAAACGGGGAGGGGCTCAGCCACACGGGGAGAGAGAGAGAGAGAGAGAGAGAGAGAGAGAGATCAGATATTTTAACCCAAACTTCAAAATATTTACGGTTTTGCCACTGTCGATGTTTTGCCCGTAACTTCTTCGTTACAACTCCGATTTAAGCCTACCGCGTGTCTACGAATTCGTCTCAGTACCACCTACCCAAAAATACCAATCACTGCCCCAAACACTTTCCGGGCAAGAAAATGACCAATTTACCCCTACCCTAAGGGTAAATTCGTAAATTCACTTAAATAATTTAAAATAGGAATTAAATTTGGAGTCGGGGTGTTACAACTAAATTGAAATTAACCAAAAAATTAATAAAAAAGAGTTTTGTAAAAATAATTTAAAATCTTAGGGGGTGTTTGTTTAATTTCTGAAATTTCAGGGAGTTTTATGAAAGGACCAAAAAACTCAATGGGTGTTAATGTAAATAACTGAATAAAAGAATGAAAAAGAACAGTAAATAACTGAATAAAAGAATGAAAAAGAACATTAACACATAAACTAAATTACAACATAAAAAATTTAGTGCCTCAAATATAGTCTCGGAAATCCCATTTGCGAGAGAACACATTTTCCATTCAAGGAACCATGTACTGAAAGAAAAAGAGATACAAGCCAGCCTTAATAAGAAAAAGAAATACCATCGTTTGACCATTTTTGTAGCTGTCAATGTAGGCCCATTTCTGCTATATAGCAATACTGGCCATGTGATGTGCACTATCTTAAAGCAATTTATTCAGCAAAGAAAAGGTAAAGGAAGTTGAAACGAAAGTTCCTCACACCTTTAACTTAATCACGTCCGCATGGAAGATGGTAGGAAACTGCTTCGTCAAGCCATAGTTCTTAAGCCTTAAGCTATTTGTCATGTATATAAGCTTAGTTCTTACTGTATCGTTTTATTAAGAAAGAAAATCAATACAAAATCAGATAAGATTCTCTCTGCGTCTTCTTCAATTCTTCAATGTTCTTCAAATTCTTATTCAGGCTTATGGGGAGTTCCCCATTGCCAATTGATTTTGGGGTGGAACCTCAACTTCCTTCAGATCTGCCCCTTACAACCACTCAACCACCAGTCTCTTCTTCTCCTTCTTCTTCTTCTTTCACTCATGATTCATCATGGATATATGATGTGTTTTTGAGTTTTAGAGGTGAAGATACACGCACCAATTTTACAGATCATTTGCACGAGGCTTTAGTCCGTAAGGGAATCCGAACCTTCATTGATCGAGAGCTTGTAAGAGGAGAAGAAATATCGCCAGCCCTTGTCAGAGCAATTGAAGAATCAAGAATTTCTCTCATTGTATTCTCTGAAAACTATCCATCTTCGAGATGGTGCTTGGATGAACTTGTCAAGATCCTTCAATGTAAAGAATCAAAGCAACAAATAGTTTTGCCCATTTTTTACAAGGTGGATCCGTCGGATGTACGAAAGCAAACAAATAGTTTTGGAGATGCATTTAAAGGCCTTATTCAAAGCAAATTCAAGGATGACAAGGAGAAAGTGCTCATATGGAAGGAAGCTCTTAGACAAGCAGCAAATTTGTCCGGACATACTTTCAAACATGGAGAGTACGTATATTTCTATCTTTATCATTTTCAAGATAAAATATTAATTGTTACTCATTATTAAAGAAAAGTATCCTTTTGTAAAAATATAAAGTTTTAAATCCTTGTTAACATCTTTTTTTTCTTTTTTGGTCAGAAGAATTATTACGTACAAGATCGTTGATGTTGTGTTCTTTTGAGTGGTTGGATGTTTAAATCTGATTCACTAAATGTGTCTAATTTGGTTAAACTTGCAGGTATGAAGCTACATTTATCAACAACATTGTTGATGGAATCTTAATCCAAGTACTGAGCAGCACATATTGGAATGTGGCCAAGTACCCAGTTGAAATTCAGTCTCATGTACAAGATGTGAAAAAGCTTTTAGATGTTGGTGGGAATGGTCGTCGCATGGTTGGGATATGGGGGACATCTGGAATAGGCAAGACAACAATTGCAAAAGCTATATGGAATGCAATTGCCCATGAGTTTGAAGGAAGTTGTTTCTTGCCAAATGTCAGGGAAAATTCAATGCCACATGGAGGCTTAATCAAGCTACAGAAGACTCTTCTTCATAAGTATCTAGGCAACAAGTTGAAAATTCAGAGTGTTGATGAAGGAATCGGTGTTATAAAAGAACGGCTGAGGCATAAAAAGATTCTATTAATTCTTGACGATGTGGACCACTTGGAGCAGTTAGAAAACTTGGCTGGAGATGATTGGTTTGGTGAGGGTAGTAGAGTAATCATTACTACAAAAAATAGGGGATTGCTAGAAAATCATGGGATTGAGTTGATATACAAGGTGAAGAAGTTAGATTACAACCAAGCTCTTGAGCTTTTCAGTTGGCATGCATTCGGAAGGAGTGAACCTCCAAAAGATTATTTGGAACTCGCACAACGTGTAATAGCTTTTGCCGATGGCCTTCCACTAGCTCTAACAATTTTAGGTTCTCATCTTCGTAATAGAAGTATTGGAAGTTGGCAAGTTATATTAGATGGTTACAAAGGAGAACCTTATACGCATATTGAAAGAATACTTCAAAAAAGTTATGATGCCTTGGATGATGACGCGAAAGAAGTTTTTCTCGACATTGCATGTTTCTTCAAGGATGCAAGTAAGGACGTTGTGCTACAAATAGTCCCTAAAAATTGCATTGAAGTACTAGTTGATAAGGCAATGATAACTGTTGAATGGGATCAGAGGATTTTAATGCACGACTTGCTACAAAAACTGGGCAAGGATATAGTTCACAAAGAATCCCCCAATGATCCCGGCAAGCGTAGTAGATTGTGGTTTTACGAGGATGTCATACAAGTTCTAATGGAAAGTACTGTAAGTATCACATGTGTTATTATATTCAATTTGACATGAAAGAATACCTTATGTTACCTTAATTTTCTTAACAAAATGTGCTTGCATTTTGATTTGTGACTTCGTTTCCTAATTAATGCTTTTCCATCTTAGGGAACAAGAAAGATTAAAGGCATCATGGTGAAGCTTCCAGAACCAGCTGAGATAACTTTGAATCCAGAGTGCTTCCGTAATATGGTGAATCTTCAAATTTTCATAAACCATAATGCATCTCTATGTGGGGACATTAACTATCTGCCCAACGCGTTAAGATTTATTGATTGGCCTAATTGTCAATTACAATCTTTGCCATCCGAGTTTCATCCGGTACGTCTTGCTGTGTGCAATATGCCCGCGGGTCGTATCAAACGATTGGAGAAATTGAAGGTAACAATTTAAATTAATTACTTATTTATTATTATTTCAAATAGAGTTCTTATTTTCAGGAAGAAACAAAAATCTAAAGTTGTTTTTTTAAGGGTAGGGTGTGATTTGATAATTTCCTATTTTATGTTTTTGTGTCACAGATTATGTCAAACCTGACATCAATGAATTTAAGTGGTTGTAAATTCTTAGAAAAAATTTCTGACTTATCCGGAATCCCAAACATAACGAACTTGAATCTAAGTGACTGTACAAATTTAGTTGAGATTGATGATTCTGTTGGACTCCTTGATAAACTTGTTCGATTGAATCTTGATGGATGCGGTAGGCTTACGAGGTTTGCAACAAGACTTAGATCGAACTCCCTGATGGAACTTTCCCTTGTTGGTTGCCGAAGGCTTGAGAGTTTCCCAGAAATAGAGATGGAATCACTATTTAGTTTGGACATGGAAGGAAGTGGCGTAAGAAAATTCCCTTCATCAATTAGCAAATGTTTCAACTTGCGTATGCTTAAATTGCGTCGTTGCAAGAATCTTCTGGAAATTCCAGAACAAGCGCTTCCACCAACATTAACTTATGTAGTCATTGATTGCTGCCCATCATTGGAAAAAATTCCAAAAGTGTCTTGGGTTTCGCTGGATAACCGCACATCATTGGAGCAAATTCCAGGAAGGATAGAGATATGGTTGTACAATTGCTTTAGACTACGAGGCAACGACATCACAGAAAATATTTTTCTGAATCTGGTTTCTGTTTCTCATTTCGACATTCGTCTTCCAGGCGATGAAGTTCCAAAGTGGTTCAGCTGTCGTAAAGATGGAACAACAGTTAGACCTTATTTTTTTACAGGTCCTGGAACAAAGAAATACAATGGTGGATGTGAAGTTAGTTTTGAAATTCCTCCAAATTTAAAATGGGAGATGTTAAGATTGGTTCTATGTGTTGCTGGTACTGGTGCTTATGCCAAGATTCTTGTCAATGGAAAACTCGTAAATTCGGATGAGTTTGGTACTGAATTATTTGATGATAGTCATGTGGGGTTCATATGTATTCCATTAATGAATCGTGAGTCAGGAGAACCACCGAGGTTGAAGCAGGGCAATATCTGTCAAGTTATATTTGGCTTGACAAGATTACGGCGGACACCCCTTAAAGTATCCTGCGGGGTCCACCTGTTAGGCCACCAGGTTGATGTCCGTGAGACTGATGGGACGCAGTGGTTGGCAGATTTGATGGCAGTTGACTATGATGATTATGAGCACCATGTTTACTATGATGATGATGACGACGACAATGTTGACGACGATGATGATGAGCACGATGTTGACGATGATGATGATAATGACGACGATGTTGACGATGATGATGATGATCAACACCAAGAAAACGAATTGCTTTCCTTGCCTTCAGCATCAGAGACTAGTCTTGGCAAGAGGCCTCGGTCATCAGATTTCGGCACTTGATGATGATCATGGTGCTAATGTCGTCGACTTTGGTGATCAAGATGCTCAAAGAGGAGGGGCGAATCACCCAAAGAGGAGGCACATTGATCTTAAAGAGGAGCCAAAGCATGTAAATCCATTAAATGTTGAATGATATCTTTGTATTTTTTGGTCATATATCAGCGTTTTGTGTTCAACTCAAATTTAGCAATATTTGTTGTGCATCTCTTGGGTATATGTTGTAGCTTTCAGGGTGTGAATTTTTTTTCTTATTGTTTTGGGTTAAATTCTTTTTCTTAGCGCTTTACATTCAATATTAAATTTTCAGACAATGAAGTTCCAAAATAGTTTATGTGAGCCCTAGGTTCAGCTACGTACCGAAACGAACCAAATTTCCAGGCAATGGTATGGTAACAAGAGGTGTGTTGAGGCGTCAGCAGTTTCGGAGATTTCATTTTAAGTTGCATAAGGCAATACCTTTCTTCTCAATTGATGCATCCAGCATTTATCATAGGATAAACAAACCCCGATTTATGTAATGCTTTCATTCCAAACATATACTTTGTGTAATGCTTTAATTCCACACACATACTTTGTCTATGATTCATCTATCTCATTCATTGGAATTGATGTACGTCGGATGAAATGTAACAGATTTATCTATTTCATAATTTCCAATCAAGGTTTGTTTGAAAATTAGACATTAATTGTAAACAGGCATCCAAATACGCCCAACATAATTTTGTCGATAGTGTCATGCATATTATGTTGTTTTCTAACTCCTGTCTACTTTGCCAATAGATTTTGGTTCTTTGAATACCAGTTGCTGTTTGAACAGCCCTGGTAGAGCTAACATCTCCAATGGCTCCATTTACCCAAAAAGAAATTGGCTTTAGAAACTAGGAAAAAGACGCTGGGAATTATAACTTATTTCTTAGTTCACGAAAGCGCATTATCTTTGTCATTGAATGACCGGATGGCTACCGTAAATGTTGAATGTCCAACTTTATCCACCAAAAATTATAAGGGGCATCTCATAATCAAAAGATAACTACAACTTACAATGTGAACTGACACCAAGTAAAACTTATGACAAACAGGAATAAATGTCCCTACAACACAAAAATTCACTTCATACAGCATTATTATAACAAGAGAGCGGCACAAAGCAGTGTGAATGTAGACAAATATGCATGGCAGAACCATGTGTCCGTGGAGCGCTGCAAAACCGCCCACATTGCCGCAAAGAAAAAGCTCCGCATTGAATTGGCTCAAACCATCATATTCAAGCATCACCAACTTGGTTATATTCCTACATAAGCCACTGTCCAACAAATACAAAAGCCTATACCCCATTTTTGCCACCATTCTTGATGTATGGTGCCTTTACAGCTCTGCATGGTGGCCTTGAAACTTGTTGAATTGAGTTGTATTTCCTATCATATAGCCAGCCACACGGAAAGACCATGCACATACCACAAAGCAAATAATCTCGAACAATCATGATCGAAAGTTTGCCATTCGGAAGAGTTTTAGCCAAGCAAATCTTTAAACAAGTTGGGATTCTGACTTGTTGGGGTCACACCCATCTGCCTTACAAGTGCATCCTTTTCCAAGGAATCTTTAGGGTTAGGACCCTTATTCAATTGTGTTACCCCACTTTGAGCAGTTCTTGTAGCATTTGATAACTCAGATGCAAGATTAAACTCATCCCTATTGGTCGGCAAAGGGTCATCAACACTGCTACTGAGCCTGCTGAGAGATGTATCTGCATATAATCCCATAACATCAGGTGTCTTAGCAGCATCAGCTGCACCATGATTTGCAGTTAATGCAACTTCAGTTTGATCAAGAAGCCCTTCTAACTGCTTGAAAGGATCTACAGTGGGAGCAGTACTACTAGTTGAGTCACCCAAATCGAGCAAGTCTGGAGCAGGTTCATGATTAACTTCAGTGTGTACAGCTGCTGCCTTTGGTACCTGGGGCTTCTCTGAAGCATGGATATTCGCCTTAGACACCTTATGGTTGGCAGAAGACTGCCTCCTCTCGGTTTTTGATGATCCCCCAAACAGTGAACTGGCAAGCTTCTGCTTTTCTGGAGAAATTTCAACCTGGGGCCGCCTTGACTCATAAGTATCACGTGCTTTTGAATTTGAAGTGCTCACGCTATCTACTTGTGTGACCCCATTTGCTGATTTCTGGGAACTAGAACTAGAGGAATTTGAGATCGACAATGCTGGGGTGGAATATGTCGGCCTACCCCATTTTCTTTGAACACCATCTAGTCGTAACTTAAGTTCCGATGATCCTGAATCTGACACAGGTGGCAATGATGCAGGCTGGCGGATCTCCCTAGCATAAGATGGTTCAGGAACTGGAACAAGCTCGGTTGAGGATGCAACTGCAGCTGGAGGAATTCTTGATGGCACAGCTAGCTTTGGAAGCTCATATGCCTCAAACCTAAGACCATGGGTTAAAGCTTCATGCTGATCTTGGTTACTGAAGTTGCTGATATTTAACATTCCAGAGCGCTCATTCTCGGGAATATAGGGCTGAGCACCTTTCTCTAGTGCTTGCTGGACGTAGCCATTGAGGAATGAAAGGCTTTTATCAATCTGCAAGAGAACATGAATATTACACAAAATAATCTTATTCAAGAAATAAATAAACAAATGGTTTCCGCATGATCCAAAATCAAGGTTTTCAAGCATACTAGAGAAATTACAATTGCAAAATCCATGAAAAGAGCAACTTATAACTAAAGGGAAGAAATAAGATGCAAGGACCGGGGCAAAGAAGTTGGGAAACTAATTGAAGCATGTCATGTAATACCAATTAGAATCACTTTATTAACATCCAGGTATTACCAACCAAAGGCAGCTACATAAATTAAGTTTCACCAGTATAATATGATGCATGTTGGTCAAATAAGCAATTTTAATCATTCATAAACTGATTCCAAATTTTTCTCGATCTAAACCACATCTATATCATCAGGTTTATATACGCCAAAACTACAATAAAGCAATCTTTGTTTTTTTATTTTTTGTTTTTTTACAAGGAAATCTACAATTAGTGCCTCCGGCACGAGCATACATTCTAAGTGCCAATAATAAAGCTTCAGAAACCCATGTACAATTTAATAATGATAACTGACATTATCACAATTGTGACCTGAAGATTATTATCTTCACATTGATCCATGCATGCATACATACATGAGAATGATAAAAGAAGGGAAAGCAATAATTTACTGACCCTATTAAAACCTGTGCAGTTGATAACTGTATACATATATACATTAATAGTACATTTTCAAAATTTACCAAATAAAATATCAGAAAGTCAAGAACAGCACTAACCAAGCAATACATGACATCTTTCTACTTAAATAGAGAAAGGTATCTAGTCAGATTATTTTTCAGTCAACATTTACAGTGGCCTTTTTCTTTTGGACCAAAAAAAGTCCCTCATTTAATGATTTGCTTGCCTATTTATAGGGACTGACTGTTCAGTATTTAAAAAAAATCACTAATGCCCTTGCAATTGTCAGATATGGGCCCTTAATTTTTCTCAAACTTCATCCCATAAGTAGTACAGATAGGGCATATTTGACAAGCAAGCAAGCAAAGCTATTCCTTCAGCATTCACGGTCAGTTAGGTTACATGTTCATTTGTCATAGTATTTCTATTTTGGAAAATATTCTTCTGGATCTATACAGTTTTAAAAATATTTAATGTCGCGTCATGATTCATAATAACGTATCTGTAAAACACAAACACAATCATGATCTGAAAAACTGAATTATGTTACATCAAGATAATGTATCCATATGAGAAAGGTACATTATCACAAGGAGGAAAAGTTGTACGTCCTATTAGAACAATTTACAAGGCAACTACATTTCTCAATGAGACATACATTAGTTCACTTTCCTTATATCTAATTTATTTTCATCAAGGATTCTATTTGTTATATCTCAACAAATGCTTTCCAAAAGATACATTTTGTACTAAAAAAAACAAGAGAAAATTAAAGTTACAGTGTATCGTTTGGCATATAACAATAAGAGGGTCACCAAACTTAATGCAATCACAAGGTTAACCAACCATTAGACTTTACCATTAGAAAACAGGAGGTTCAGACAGTAAGCCAACAAACACCAAATAATAAGGAAAAGAGAAATGCAGAACTCCTATAGTTCTTAATACTTTAAAGGATAAGCAAAAAAAAAAAAAAAAAAGAAGGGTACGAGTAGATAATGCAATTAAATATGACCTCAATGTCTTCACAACTAGCGTCTGACGGCATAATACTCTCAACTGCAGGAGCATCTAAGCTAATGACAGCTTGCAATTCATATGCACGCTGCTGCAGATCTGTTGAGTGAGAAGCTGACAATTCTTCCACCAAAGATTGACACTGCAAGGGAAGAAAGATTTGATACATACTTCCATGACAGGCCAAAACAAAATGAAAATGACAACATTATAGCTAATCATTGATTAGATGAATTTTAACATTATAATGATGTTCAGAAAACTTCAACTTAAAAAAAACATTAAACATTCATCATGCAACTATAGAGCTCGGGAACTCAAAGCAAGGGCCACTGATCATTGACACACACATGCACACATTTTTATGTACACATTTCAAATCTTGCAAATAATATCTGAATGTTATCAAGCATATTTCTCCCTTAACTAGCATTAACCATTGTATAAAGTAAAATTGTATTATGTTTCTTTCTTACAGAAACTATTTCAAAAGAGCCCCACCACCAACCACTTACTGCTATCTTACGCTTTATGTAAACATGTTATTTCTAGCAAAAATTATATCATACGCATTCAGCTAAGTCCAACAATTCAAAAATCAATACAACCCTAAAACATCTTTTGACAATTCATCTTAAAACTTTTCGTGGTCCAGCCATCAGATCAAAATTCTTAAAACAAATAGAGTACCCCATGGTTAAAAAAAAAAAAAAATTATAACCAAAAAAGAACATTGATCATAAAATAACATTTCAACTCTGATTCAACTTCTTGCTGATTAAGCCTTCAATCATTAAAATATTAGGAAACTACATGCATACGTATGATGATCTAAGTGCACACGTCATTCTGCTAGAGCTGATGTTGAATTTTGTGAAAGCAGCTTGAGTAGCTGCTCAGTCCGTTTTGTTTTCAAGTCTCCTTTCTGTTTCCATTTTACATCTTTAATTTTTGTTTCAAAACAATTTGTTACTTAAGAATGTAGAATCGCTTGTTAGCGCTTTAGAGTTTATGGTTTAACTATTGTGAATGGTAGCTGATAACCTGAGAGCTAAACCAGATACCCTAAGCACTAAATCTAAGAAGCACGGACACGGATACGGATATGGAGATACAATACGACACGACATGGGGATATGATAAATTTCTAAAAATTAGGATACGATACGTCGTGGATACGGCAATTTAAATAATATATAATAATTTAAAAATAACAATATATATAATTTATAACATATTTTAAATAACATAAAAATGATAATATTATTACTTTTGATATTATTACTTTTAACATACTTCCACTTGTCTTGGTTATAATATTATTACTTTTAATAAGACAAACAAAACAAAATCCTTTTGTCAAAACGATAAGACCAGCCATCACGTGGGGTGTGGGTGAAACTGTGAATATTAAACAAACAAAATCCTTTGACCAAAAAAACAAAAACAAAAACAAAACAAAATCCTTTTGTCAAAAGAACAGAGAAGCACGCGTGAGAAACAAAATGAAAATGGAGAAGAGAACCTGACGCCGCCGACAATGAAGAATGAAGAAGAAGAAATTGATGAGTAGGGGCGCCGCTTGATGAAGAAGAAAAAGGAAGATCTGGGCTTCTTAAGGACGAAGAAGAAGAATTGATGAGTGGGGGCACTGCTGGATGAAGAAGAAGAAGATCTGAAAGAAGAAGTGGAGATGTTTCCTGATACGCGTATCCTAAACATCAGATACTCGAATCTGTAATGTCAGATACGCATATCTTTTTGTCGTTGACCGTATCCGTTTACTCGGATACGTATCCATCGCGTATCCGCACGTATTCACAACGTATCGTATCCCCTAGCATATCAGATACGGGATACGCACCTCAACCAGCGTATCCGTGCTTCTTAGCACTAAATGGATGAAAAGAAGGTCCACCAAACAGGAAA
The DNA here is from genome assembly GCF_000346465.2 of Prunus persica. Taxonomy (NCBI): domain Eukaryota; kingdom Viridiplantae; phylum Streptophyta; class Magnoliopsida; order Rosales; family Rosaceae; genus Prunus; species Prunus persica. The sequence continues at coordinate 6,690,304 of NC_034010.1, forward strand.
ACTTAACCCTAAACTCTAAAGCTAAGCTCTGAACAGGTGAAAAAGCAAAACTAGCAAACATGCTCATTCCACCTTGAGTGAATTGAACAGCAGCTTAAACGAACATAGATTTGATGACATCCGCAATGCAGATGTCCACTACTAAACCAGATTCTAAATGTATACAAGTCCTTTTTTCCCAAACTACTAGAAGAACTCTGCACTGCCACTCATCTATCAAAATCCATGTTAATCATTACATCTTTTGATTAAACATCTTATTCAGATTTAGCTCTGCTCTTTAGAGAAATTCAACCCACTACTAAAAGCATATTTACAGAATGCAATTTCCATCATTCGGGAAGAATAAATTCATTCCAGTCATGACTGATGCTAATCTATAAAGAGATGCCTGTTCAATCTAGTGTGCAAACTGTACGGTAAGATTTGAATTTTCAATCTTTCAACTTAATTTTCAGTCAAAGATCTGCAAGGTAACAAATCTTATCTTCTCTCAGGGAAAGCAAAATAAAATGGCATAAATACCAGTACAACTCTTACAATTACGAGCATAATTACTAATCATAATGCATTATTTTTAGAAGGAAACTAAAAGAAAAAAACCACTCGTAGGAAAACAACTGATTCAACCTCAGATACAAATGCAAAAATTAGGCTATACTGAACAAACACGGAGCAATTTTTTATCACCCTAGCCCATTGAGGGTAAAACAGTAACTTCCATGGCTTTAACAACCCCTGCAGCAGCAAAGTTCTAGAAGATGGCACCTTGATAGCCAAGTACTGTGCTAGAGAAAACTAGTTTGTACCCGCTATTAGCAAACCAACACTTAGGAAAAGGGAGATGGGATCATCCTATATGACCTATTTAATCTAAAATAAAATAAAAAATGGTAACCAAAAATAATGAAGACAAGACTAAAATAAATATATTGAAATTCCACATTACGCTACAAAAGCAAGATTGCTATCGAAAGGTGTTCAAATCTATGCAGACGATTAATGCATGCAAATTGATATTGTTGTCAAAGTAAACATTGTATTAGTGTTCATTATATGCACCTCAGGTAGGATATCCACTTTTCTCTGAGCTGAAATTTCAAAGGCATATATTTTCATGATTGCTGTAACTGCATAAGCCTGTATGAGAAGAACAGACTCACTTCAGTTTCAACAAGTAAGATACAAATATACACAGAAATACAAATGGTGCTTTTTTTATGAATAGATAACCAAATATAAAAATGAGAGAAGAAAATTTTAAACCTATGAAATACTCTACGAAATTTATGATTGTTTACTTCTTAAGCAAATGGAAAATAAAAATTGTGTGCCCTGCGTTCTCTTCTTTATTCTTTCCATAAGCTCTCATGTTTCTATAACTACACAGAGACCCTGCTTATTCTAACCAAAGTAAATTTGTACTTCAAATTACCTTTTAATCCATAATCTTAAGAAAATATTTTTTTAAATTATGATTTGCACTCCCATTATTTTCATTCGGATTCTAGCTTTATATGCATTTTTAACGGTAGATATAATTAAATTGTGTTCGTTTAATACAATTATACCCTGACCTCATTACCAAATTTAAGAAGCATGAAAATTTCTTCAAATCAAACCCTAAAAAATTACTAAAGCAGAAAATGAACCTCTATTTACAAAAAAACTGAGTTTGAGGGATACCTTGACGGATTCATCATTTGAATACGCCTCTGCCACATCACATAACTTCCCAGTGATATAGGAAGCAGAATATTTTCCATCAGCAGTTCCATATTCCCCCAAAACCCAACAAATGACCTGAGATCACAACTAAAATTCAGATATCAACAGGAATATTCTTCCAAAAATTTCTACATAAAGAAAAGAACTGAGAGGACAGAATGTACCTGAAGAAATACAGATGGAAGCTTTGGCTCACCAAGTATACGCAAATATGACTCCACCTGCACATAAAGAAGTTTATTTCTTTAACATGCAGAAACAGGGAAAGCAAAAAAATGGTTTAAGACATAGTGCAGAAGCAAGGAATGCACAAAAATGTTGTAAACATACTACTTGAATATAATCCTCAAATGTTACACAAATAGCAGTACTATAAAAAGGTGAATGCAGCATTATATCTCCTATGCTGAATTTATCAGGGACTGTTGAACTCAATGGCAAAAAGAATGAAAAGCCTTAGCAATTTTGCAACATCAAAATGTTTTTCATCACAAACAACAAACATAGCAGTAATAAGTAATGCTTCTATTCCCAATGAGGTAAACCAAAACCTTAGAAAAAATCCACCTCTGAGGTCTCAAATGTTATATGCATGAAATGGCTTGAGAGTAACTTACATAATTTTATAGCTAACTAGAACAAGTGACACCTGTAAGTTATGTGTCAAATTCTTTGACGTGGCAACTCATCCTCCTAACATGATATGTCCATGATTTTACCATCAATTGTTGATGGTCTAAGTCAATGGATGGGACTATTTGTGGAGTCCAAAAATTTAAGGGAGACATTAATCAAAAGTTCAACAGGAACCTTTGAAATCGCACAAAATTTTGGGGGCATGCTATAACATTTTAAACCATATAATAACTGAAATAGCGACTTTTTAATGACATTGAACAAAACAGTTATAAACATAAGGTGTAAAATTAGAGTTACATACCGCAGATGATCTCAACTGACTATCTGCAGAATCATCATCCTCTCCAAATCCCTCAGCAATCAACTTCATCAAGTTATGTGCCACCTTGACATTTACCAAATCTCCCGCATGTTCAAACACTTTATTCATGGTCTGCAGAGAAGGAATATCAGGCATGGATGACATCAGGTGCTTAATAAGCAATAACAAAATACTCCCATGGTAACTAGAATATAAAAGGCAAGATGTATTACTCTTACCTGGATAAACCATTGATTACTTGGTGCAAATTGCTCCGCAAGCTCCACACATCTAGAAGCTATATATGTTTTGTAATGGTTATCATTAATGCTAATCATGTAATCAATCATACGATCCACAATCACTTCAACATTGGAGGACTTGGTCATCTTGTACAATAGTTCAAATGTTTTTCGCTTCAGAGTATCATCTGGGTCCTGCATCATGCACATCAAATTTCATCTAAATTAAAAGTTTAAAGCATGATTTGAAACCAATCCATTAAACCCAACAGAATTCTTTCACCTCTAAGCAATCAATGACGGCTAGTTGATGTTGCTCTGCTATCTCCGGACTAATCTTTATTAGTCGACCAAGGGCATCGATGCCCATATATTTCAAATTATGACTGTCACTCTGTCCACCAAATATACAACAAGGTGGTGTTTAACTCTCCAAATAATCTACATGCAGACTATAATTTGCAGAAAATTACACTGAAAAATACAAAAACTTCAAACCTTCAAAAATCTTGAGATGACTTGAGCAGCCTGTTCTAACAACTTAGGATTTGGATATATGGCAGAAACGCAACAAATACACTCATAAAGTACAGCATTTCCTATATTACTGGAAGAATCGCACTTCCTAAAAATATCGCCCACTACCATATACATCTTCTCACTTGATTGCTTATCACCATTCCCCAACAATGCCAAGATCTTCAACAATCTAATCTGCATTATCAAACTAATTCAGTTACTACATTACGTTACAACAAACAAACAAAGCTCATTATTTCAATTCCTCTATCATGCCAAAAACTTCCCACATTAATAACAAGCTCAACTTCATTGAAAGTAAGTAAAACCTGAATAAAGGGCGCCGGCAACTGATGGTAATCGTAGGTCTTGGGCAACCTGCGCTCGGCGACCTGTTTGAGAATGCTGACAAAGCTGACCACCAAATCCTTATAAGAATTCACATCGATTGTAATGAGGTCAAACAACGGGCAGAGCGTGGCACCCATGACTCCCGGATCGTTATCACAAAGGCGCTTCCTGAAATTGGAGACCAGATGCGAAACAGAAGATGGCGATTTCTGATAAAAGCGGTGAAGCGCCATGATGGCCTTCTTCCTGACAGCCTCCTTAGGATGGGCGAGGAGGTCCACGACCTGGGGCAAAACGGCAGGCACAGTCTCGTCGTTGATGAGCTTGCAAACTGCATTGAGGGCGGCACAAACGACAAGGTAATTGTCAGACTTGAGATCCTTCTGGATGGTATTGACGATCAAGATGATCAAATCGTGATCGTCGCTGAGGAAGAGCGAAACGGCGAGGTAACCGGTGCGTTTAAGCAAGAGATTGTCGTCGTGGGTCATCTTGACGGCGTGGATGTAGGCGAAGGAGCCGTCGTGGCCGAGCATTTCGACGTAGACGAGGCGGATGATGTACTCCTTCATCTTGCGCTTGGGGATTTCAGGCTCGGAGAGACGTCGTTTTAGGGTTTCGATCTCGAGGAGGACGATGCGCTCTTCTTCGGCCTTGGATCGAGCTTCGCCGATAGACTTGACGAGGTCCAGGAACTCCTTGGATTGGCCGAAGCCGCCTTGAGAACCCATCGCAAGCTCTCGCCCTATGGTCTTCAGTTGCTCCATTGCTGCTGATGATTGGTGGAGTTAGGATTTTGCAGTTGCCAATGCGATGGAGATTAGGGTCTTGAATTTGGGGCATTAATTGGTGAGTAATTGGACTGAGTTCAATTGCATGAAGCAGCAGAAGAGAGAAGAGGAGAGAGAAGAGAGAGAAGAAGAAGAAGGGGCTTTTAGTTTTGGGTTTTCTCTTCTGTTGTTGCGTGCTGTGTGTAGATCTAATTCTGAAGAGATTGCCATGACTCGCGCGTGTTTTGAAGAGTTACTGTGGATGGGTGGTGGAAAGTAAAAGGAGAGAGGATAGAGGTGAAAACAAGAATAAACAGTGAATAAAAGGTATCTATGTAATTTTATTTTTGGACGGTATCCATGTAATTGATACGACAAAAAAATCACTTTCCATTACACATAACGAGTATTGGTTGAGTTGGTAACTAATGTTATCTTTGATAATAAGAACTAGGTTCGAGTCCCATTTTCCCTCCCCATAAACTTTTCTTTACCGAAAAAACAAGTATATTAAGGCTTATATAAGTAGTATCAAGGATGACTTCTTTCATCATTATAATGTCATCCTAGCAAGTAAGGTCGTGAAACTCTTTGTGGCTTGATCTTGATAGATCAAGTTCAACACATTGGTTCAATATATGTATGTTTTTGTTACGGAATGAGATGCTATTATGTTTTTTGAATTATTCACAACCCCCCTCAAAGAAATGTTTATGTCTAATTTTTTAGTATTCATTGTAGATGAATTAATTATTTCGACTAGATAATTTTATTTTTGTTCTTCTTTAATCCTCTAGAAAATTGTTATTAACTTATTATTATCTTTAGTTGCTTATTTTTTTATTGATTAATTACTTATTATCTTAAAGTAACTTTATTTGTGCTCTTATTTAATCTCCAATTTTACTGCTATTTTTTTAAAATATTTTAGTATTTATTGTCCTTGAAAAATTAATCTGGTCTACATAATTTACATAGTAAATCATTATAAATAAAAGATTGTGACGTGTTTAACTCTCTTTTTATCAATTAGTACACATTTTCTAGGTCACATTGTTTTCTTATTTTTAACCCATTGATATTTCCGTACCACCGATATTTAACACCGCACTTAGAACTGAGCTTGAGCCTCTATGTCCCTCCTTTTATTTGTAATTTAGTATTGTTGCATTCCTTTGAAGTTCATTAGGTACAAGACAGGATAACAAATCTTTCTAGTTTCTCTTCTACTTCACACCCATCACCTGAAAATCTCACTACCACAACCTTGCAGCCTTTCATCCTTCTTCTTCTTCTTCTTCCTTATCCCATTTCCGTGTTTTTCCCTTCTTATTTCTTTTTTCCTCACTGAACAACAGCAAATCTTTTTGTATTTTGGGGTCCAAAATTTATCAGAACATTTTGTATATCGTGGTGGTCCTCAATTTATCAAAACTTTCTGAATGGGGTCCGCAATTTGTCGACACCTTTTGTATTTGGTGGTCCGCAATTTATGCTGAACGTCATCACTTTTGGTTTCCGGCTCAACAAAATACTTTAATGAAGCAGCCCAAGGCGAAGGCCGAAAAGCTACAAAGGCAAAGCCTGATGCCTGATCCATGAATTTGGATTAACAACATAAGGCCCACATTCCAAATCCACACAATCCTTGGTCTGAAAGAATGTCCAGACCTAAACACATTTATGACATGTTTATTAATCCGTAATTAGATTAGGAGAAATTTAATTGAGGAAGAGTTGGATTGAAGAGAATTAGATTCTGGATTCCTATTGAAGTTGTTTATTAAACCATATAAATTGAGAAGAGTTAGATTCTGGATTCCTATTAAAGTTATTTACTAAATCATATGGAATTAGGGCAGGAGCGGTCCTAAGTACTAAAATGTCCTCGTTGTTTGGTTAATGGCAAATTTGAAAATTTTTAAATTGTGCGAGGATATAATGGGTAAAAAAGATGAATTCCTAACGAGTTAGTTCTCCTATAATTATAATACCACCTTCCACCCAAGAATTGGAGGAATTCAATTCCTAATTTTGTGTGGGCCCCACTTACTTATTAATTCCTTGATGTAAAGTAAATACAGTAATCCTTTATAAGTGGAATTTAATTCCTGATGAGAATTCCAATTCCTATCCGTATTCTAGCACCATACAATAATTTCTCCAACATAGTTGAGCGCAATCGTCAAGCTCAAAACACAACACAACGATGCATCATGTAGTCTTCAATCTCTGAATTGCAACCAGATACTGTCCCTGAATTATAATTTGTAATATGCTATAAATATTTTCCTAAAAAGATTATTCAATCCCCTACCACATAAATGCCCATATTTCTTTCTTTCCTTTGAATAGCGGGAAATAATAGGAAAATATCTCCCTAACAAATGGATAGAGTCGCTACAGATGTATTTGGAATATGCTAATAGTATTGCATTTTCATCTCTATCTATTCATGACGTAGAGTGAGAAACGGCTTGAATGTCATCAGAACAGCGATTGCCTCTACCACATTCAAGATGAAGAAAATCATCTGGCTACCTGCAAAACGATATGGAAGTGGTAAACTTTCTAAGCCTTACATTACAAGCTGTAAGTAAATTTGGCTACGTAATTACCAATTTGGTATGAAGGGTCAATTATTTAGAGGAAAAAGCTAGGCTCCTAAAAGACGAGGAATTCCTCCTCAAATGAACATGTGGCCAAATGGAAATTGACACTTGTCCAAAAAATGAAAAATAATGCACAATTAGGCCACATGTTCATTTTAGGAGGAGTTGCGCCTCTTCTTCCAGAAGCCAAGCATAATTCTATTATTATCGGTTTAATTTGAGATGCAAGGTAAAATATGAAATACCAAACAAATATTGAAGCAATTTGAAAAGGAACTAAATGAAGTCCAACGTATCCACATGCATAATCAATGAATGAAAACATATAATTTTTGGAAGAAAAAAATATAGAAATAAAGAATTTCTTGGAAAACAAATAATAATGAAATTTGAACTCTTTCTTTTCCCTCTTCCATTAACTTTACTTTTTCTTCTTCGGTCAGTTGATGACCTAGAAATGGTAAATATCTGATGCTACCGTTCTTCATCTTGTGCATTATATCAGTTTCAGAAAACATGTACTTAGCCTATCATCATCTAAAAACCATCTTCCCTTTTCTTTTATTTCTTTCTTTTTTCGTTTCATTTCGATCTAAAATATAAATATACAGAAATATGAACTAACTAAATTGTAATGTAACAATATAGCTTAGGATATACAAAGAAAGGTCAAAACATCTTGTAAGTGTTTGATTTCTCCTAATTTATTACTCTTTTTGAGCCACCAAGTAATAATAGTAAAAATTTATAAAACTGCAACAAATGCCTAAGTGAGCAAAACTATCTAACAAAAATCCAGGATGAAAAGTTTGGTTGAGTATGATACCAGGTAGGATGGCAGCATCCAGACGTGTTTGAGCCCAAGAAAACCTGTTGAGCCGAAATCATGATTAACATAAGATAAGAATTTTTTTTCTATGTATTACTACAAAATCATGTAATTTAAATGTGATGATTTTCAAAGCATAAATCAATGTAAGAAAGTAATGCTGTAAGCTTGTGTTATCTGATTTCTTCAAAATTCATCTGTAGTAATTTTGAAACTATATGAAACGCAAAATCTGTAGTGTTTTTCGTGTAATAATTCAGAAACAAGAAGCATCATATATATAACAAAATCACTTCGGCTCCCAGTTGGAATAAGCTAAACTTACAGTGCACCACCAGCAGCTGGACCAATTGCCTTGAACAGAGACATTGCCGTCATAGAAATTCCATTCGCGGCACCTCTTTGTCTTTGGTCCTGTTGTTAAATTATGCTCAAGTTATGGCACATTCTCTAGTTGAAGAGCAAGAATATCATGACTTAGAGAAGGGGAAAAATTTTAAGTAGTTAATTTGAGAATAAAATTACCACAGCTTTGTTTTGGAGAATGAACATTCCAGTTACAATTGTGATCTGATTGTACAAAAAAACTTCAAAAGTTAGAGCACAAACCATAGAAAGACAGCCTTTATCTATATGAAGCACCTTACAATGGAAAAAACCTGAGATGCTTAAGTATCTAGTAACAAAACATAAAAAGTAAACGAAAACAAGATTCTTGAGCACCCTACTGCACACACAAGTAAGCAGGCTGCACGAAAATCATTTTCGCTTATGTGGTTGTTCAGCCTTGTAGACCCGTAGTTGGCCATTGTCATTGACTCTCAAATAACATGGTTTCTTAGAAGCGATATTTGAATCAGCCATGCCTATGTCTACTTAAAGCAAGTGGCATATCTTGTTTTTAAAATTGTAGAAATAATTCAGTCAATTGTCAAGATTAGAACATGGTCACCACTAGCAATACAATCAGGACAATTCATATCGGTCCCCTATTTTACTAAATCGGTGAGCTTCTGTAGAGTAGATATAGTTATTTTTTACTTTCTTCAGTTAAGATGACAAAGTTGTAGTTTGGTTTTGTTTTTTAATGAGATTCTGTATCAAGATGATGGTAGACTAGTAGTTCACCAAGTCTTTGTAACGCAAGGATGCATGCAAGTGTGTAAGTTGAAATGAGATATAAAGTCATGTCTGCACTTACAGATAAGACATTCTTCAGCACAGATGCAATATTTAACATCAGGTAGAGGGAGAACCCCGATAACATTGCTATAAACGGGTAACTTGACAGCAGAGGTATTGTGATAATCTGCATATGAGAATCATGTGCCAAAAAAAAAAAAAAAAAATCAACAAAGGTAAAGAAGGCATAGGTCAGTCGGCATTACGTCGAAAGACATTCATAAAAAAAATGCAGAAGCTACAACAATGCAAATGGAGCAGAAGCTGAAAAATTACCCCTCCAATGCGAGCAATCATTACAGGACCAAGAAGCCTTTCCACAAACGGGTATAGGGTGATTTGGAACACAAAAAGACCAAAACCTACAAGTTGATAAAATCGTCAGCGATTATTGAGCATGTGTAGAGTTACTTACACAAATCAGAAATTGAAACTGTATCAAATACTCTATCCTTGAGTGAACTTAATGTATCATGTATAGTACATGTGGGCGTATCGCGTATGTGTATGTATATGTATGCATAAGAAAGAAGAGGGCTGCACCCCTGATACCAGTGACAATGTCAGAAAATTTTGAAAAGAGCTGCAGAAACCAAAACTATGAAGTGATAACTCTACTCATATAAATTTAAAATGGCCAAAAAGATGCCTGGACCTAGAATCTTAGGTGTCATTCATCTTTATTTCTTTGTATCTTGACATGCCTGTTATATGTATAAAAAAAAAAATTGAGTCCTTTAAACGATGGAAAGAATAGAAGCAGATGGAAACATCAAATATTACCTGAAATTGCAAGAACTTCACCAACATTCTCAGTTGAAAAGCTCAAACCCCCAAGCTTTCGAGGACTCACAGCCCATAATGAAAATATCTGATTTTTTGGGCAAAAGAAAAAAGTTTCACTTAATAGCCACTTTGGTAATTAGAGATCAATAAGAATGGGGACAGGGGAAGAAGAATAAATGAGTAAGTGAAGGAGTAAGAAATGCATTGTACAAAATGTCTTAAACCATTCAAGCACTTTTAATCTACCAAAACCAATGAGAAGAACCATTTCAAAGAAAGGGAGCAGAGGAAAAAAACCGATTCTGTGAACAATACTATACTTTTCCAACAGGTAAAAGGTATGAAGTTACCTCTGTATAAGCCATGTCATGGAGTGAGTATACACAATAAACAATGATTGCTGACATTAAGGGCCAATTCTTGAAGAGGTTTTCTTTAGGTATCTGTTCTTCAGTTTTTTGTTTTCCTTCATTTGCAAAAGACCCATAGGATGCAGTTTCTAGAGCTTCAAAAGAATCATCTTGCAATCTAATATTTCCATTGTGCTTGTGTAAAGTTTCCTGCAACCAACCAGATATAGAAATTTTCTGTTAACACTTAAGAGTTTCAAAAGGTCCTTAATGTACGAATGTGCTAAAGATGACCCAAGTATTCAAGGATACATGATTATAATGATAAATTCCTTTCCAAGGATATTGGATTACAAATATTGTTCATTTTGTAACTGCCTTTAGATGTAATGGAGGACTGTAAGGGCGGCCTGCATTCTGAATTTCATGGAGGTTAAGTGATGACAAAGTAGGGTTGAGAAGGTACAAAAACAACCATGAGAAAAAAAATACATAGGTCAATATTTAACATTTCAAAAGAGATTCAACAACATAAAGGAATATACTAAGATATGTACCGGAAGCCAGAAAGAAGCAATGCATACTCCAAATGCAAAAACCGATATACATAGGCAAGGCAAGAAGTACGGAAACCTACATCAAAGTTTCAGATTTTAGAACATCATGGTGCAACAAAGAAATAATTAGAAAAATTCTGAAATTTGACAATCTCACTGCAGCATACTTAAATCAACTGGCCAAACTTACCTCCCAAATATGGAGTTTTGGGAAAATATATTTGGATACTTGTCTGCTGGCTGCATAAAACATTGTAAAGAAACATTTGATTAAACAAAAGGATGAGAGAGAGAGAGAGAGAGAGAGAGAGAGAGAGAGAGAGAGAGAGATCAGCAAGAAAAAAAATATACTAAAATCATCTTCTACCTCATGATTTTCATTAATCTGTACTATTTAATTTAACCTACTCTTTCAAGAACCAACCTTCGAAAACCCCAACCCCTGTACTAATTCAGAACAGAATATGTTGCTTTGTTGCTAATGTGTGTTAAAGTTAAGTCTAATAGTATGCAAACTGGGAATAACTGTTCAAATCCCTGTAGGTGTCAATTTCAAGAACTTCATTTGTTTCTTGTTAGTTATATGGACAGTCCTTAGAATTAATTCCAGATCTTAGTCCACCTCATGCTTGCTCAAAGCCTTAAAATTAATTCCTAAGTGTCGGTGACGCCCTCATGCTTGCTATCTCCTCTACACTCATTTCATGCTCTTAGGTACCATCTCACACCTTCTCCAGAGGTGGGAGTTTCATTTCTCAAGTTTTGGCTTTCTCAAGGTTCTGTCAGCAGAAAACAAACCAAAACAGAAATTAGGCTACATGGATTTTAGAGTGTTTTCCAACACTAATGTGCTGAGATTCTTGGAGAAGTTTCGTTTTAATCTTCTTTACGCTTCTTAAGTTAAATAACTCTGTTTGTTCTGTGGTATAAGCTTGTAACGAGTGATGATTCTATTTTTGGTTAATACGCCTCAAACTTCTAAAAGCATATCCTCTTTATCAAATTCAAGATTCCATGGTTCTGCTACCCGAGTCATTGTTTTAAAAGGTGGAATTAAAACAGGTTCAGTTGTGATTTGTATTCATTTATGTTTCTGAATCCTTTTCTCAAAATCTGAAACTGATGTGATTTGTGGACTGTACATGTATTTTTGCTATTTTTCTTTCATTGTTCCATACAGCAGATGTTATTACTATTGAATTGAATCAGTTGTACATATGTAATTTTGATTGTGACCATGTTAGCATGTGAGCATTTAACCCGAAACCAATTGGCAATCGGTGGAGAGGCCTGAGATCTTTTTAAACTACTAATGCAAAGCTTCCTTTTCTGATGTAGGATAATACTTTCCACAGTAAACAACTTCTTAAACGGATTTCATCATGGAATATGTTTAGTACAAAACAAGTGAACCAAAATTTGTACACACGGAAGGACATATTAAACAATTAGCAAGACAAATACACATTCATCGAGAGAGTCTCTGAAGTGTAGTTCCTAGAATAGAAGTACAAGAAGTAGAATTACCTGGGCCAGGAAGCCTCCCAAAGCTGGGCCAATGATCAATCCGATACCCCAGGCCACACTAACCTGAAAACAGATTATAAATCTCAAATGATGTAGTAAACTTATAAGAAGTTGTAGAAGACAAGAGGACAATGTGAGCTTACTGTTGACATGCCTAAAGCTTGGTGTTCTTCTCGAAAGGCTTCACTTGCGTATGCCTGGTCATGCAGTTAAATCATATATGTAAAGTAAACTTGACTTGACATACATGGTTAATAATCATATATGGAACAATATGATACCTTTATTGGTCCAAGTAAACCATTCAAACATCCAAGAAGAAAGCGTGTAGAAATGGCCATCCAAAAATTTACACTGAGTCCAAATAGAGTGTTGAAAATAACCCTGAGCCAATAATTATTCAAAATCATTTATAAATATGTTGAAGCAAACAGAAAACCTTCATTGCCGAAGTATGAAACTGAAACTCAATTGCAGAATAGAAGTTACTAACACTGCAGCAATCCCTATTATTATGACAGGTTTACGACCGTAGCGATCAGCCACCACTCCCCAAAAAATTGATGTCAAAACTCTGCCAATCATAAATGAAGCCCCTTCACAATATAACGAAGTTTGTAAAGAACACTTGCCAAGAAACTAAAATGTGATGAATAACTAAATTTATCTCTAAGAAAGGTAAGAACTGACTCACCTACATAACCCGCATAGTAGCCAATGTCTTCCTCTCTTTTAGCAATTTGCAAATCCCTGATCTGCAAAGAATAGTTAATCCAACTTCTCTATTGGAATCTTGAAATATCAAGTAGAACTCAAAGGGCGAAAGCAGGACAACAAGTGAACAAAGGGAAGACACTTTTTTATTGTCTTACAGAACATTTTTTTAGAAATACAAGTAAAGTAACAACACTCTTGAGAAAGTATACTCACCATAAAGTAAAGAAATGGAAAGAGAGACGATATCGGCAGCGCTGAAAATTACCACAGAACAACAGAACGGGGTTAAAACATTTGAAGTAGATTAGAAGACATAGCAAAGTACAAAATCATAAAAAATCTGACAGTGCTACAGTATACCAACTTTACAAAGCAACTATTCTACATAGGAGATATAAATAATTCATAGAAATGACAAACCAATTAAAGTATAAGAACAGATCATGATTCCGCATACAAGTTTCAAGCTACCCTCTTATATGGTAACATATGAACAATTGATTGCCCTGAATCAATCAAATTCCAAAAAGTCTTGTATGAAGTATTGAATCTATAGTTCATTAGAAAACCGCAGATAAAAAAATAAAAAAAAATAAAAAACCAGGTTTCTTTAATTTCAAATTCTGCAGTAACTCATTGTAAAACCGCAGATATATTCTTGGCAGCAATCTGAATGCATCAGGCACTTAAAACACAACATATTCCTGATTTCTTTTTAAGTTTTTAATCTACGAACATCAATTCTAAGATTAGTTTCTTCTATGAAACACTGAAACTACTTTCAAATAATGTGGTGAACTTTCTGAGCACCCGTATTTTCGTAATCGAAACTCCCACAAATCAATGAGTTATAACCTCATCATACGTACATGCCACAGCATGCAGAAGAACAACAATGGAAGTGAAACACAACACCATGAACAAGAATCTGACAACCCAATTGGATTCTGCTCAAGAACAACATTATATTATATAAAATGACAGAAGGGCTTACCAGCTGAAAGAACAACAAGCCATACAGCGACAAGCATTTTAATGGGCAACCCTCTTTGCAACTCTTTACGCTGTTCAACCTTACAGCCAGGGCAATTCTCATAGTAAACCTTCTTCAGCAGCGCCTCTCTGCTCTCCTCAGCCATGTTGATGATTTGCTTTGAACCCAGAAACTCAAAAATGGCTTCTTCTTTTTTTCTGGTTTGAGTTTGGCTCAGAAGATGACTTAGGAGATGAAATTTGGTTTATTTTTCTGGGTTTGTTTTTCTACGCGTCAGGGTTCACATGAAAAGCACAAAAAATTGTTGATGGTTAATAATTCTCACTTGGCTTTGGCTGTTTTGCTTTCTGATTGGCATCATTGCATGCGTCAGCTACAGGCAGTGAGAAATCATAATCATTGAAGCCGGTGGACAAAAGCCAGCGAGGAAAATGTGACCATAATTAAATATGAGAAAACTTGTGGGATTTGAATCAAAATCCAATGAAACAGCCAATCCATCTTAAGAAATAAAATATGCCGTACAAGGAACTGTTTTGATACGACAAAGAAAGGGAAAATTCTGTGGTGCCTCAGCTGTATCGGTACAGCCCGTTATCCAAGGGTCAGTATTGCATCTTAAAAATAAAGGGTTGAGATTGAATGACCTGAAGACTTGTTGAGCCCTTTGTTATTAAATATCACGTGACATACACGTGACTGAGAAAACAAGTGAAAAGCTTCAACGAACGTGCGGAAGCCCTGGCGTGCATTGGACCTGCTTATCTCTGGGATCGATCTCTCTCTCTTGGAAATCCAATCCTCATCTATGTCCCCAAATCAGAATCTGGGCGTCTCACTTCTGCCGACGCTGAGATGCAACAGTCATCGGACATCGCGTGCACTGGGAGCTGCTTCATCTTTGCAATATATCTCTCTTTCTCTCTCTCTCAAATCCAATCCTCATCTTTGTCCCCAAGTTGGAATCTGATGCATCTCCTCTCTGCCGACACTGCGATGCAAGAACCATCGGAGAGGAGACAGAGTGGGTGATTCAGTCGAGTTCGACGGGGGTGGTGTGAAAGGCCTTTATTTGGGTAGAAATTCAACGACTTAGTATTGAATCTGGAGTGAGGATGTCTGTGTTGCAGAGCCTTTGATGGGAGAAAAAATTCAACGCCTTGGACTGAATCTTGGTGATTTTTTTTCCCTCTTTTAATAATTTTTAATATTTTAATATTTTAATATTTTCTCTTAATTTCATCACAGCATCAGACCCACTGTGATCCTTTCTCCATCAAACCCATGTAATTTTCGTTTTATGGAGGATTTGTTTTCTTCCATGTATGAGGTTATGGATTTGTGCTTCAAAATAAGGTATGAAATTTTGAACAATCAGGTTGTTGATTTTCTTTAAAGTCTTGGATTCTTGAATTTTCTTCCTACTTTTTTTTTTTTTTTTTCAATTTGAAATTTGTTTTATTACTCAAGAACTCTGGTCATGATGAATCCAATTGGAGTTTTCGGGCTTGTTAGTGGAGAACTGAGGTTGGCATCAAAAGAGAAAGATGAGTTCTTTAACTAAGAAACCTCATAACTGGTTTTGGTTTTGGCTATATTATTTCTTATGTGCAATTGCATATAGTTTTTATGCAATTGCATACAGTTTATGCAATTTTTGACCCCCTGTATGCAATTAGCGACAGTGTGATGTTTAAAGAAACGTTTGACTTGAATGCTATGTCATTGAGTTATTTACCCATTAACAATCTAGTAACAATTGAGGTTTCGTTCGTTGAGTATGTTGCGGTCATTTGATAAATTTAAATGTTGGTATGTTCGGTAAGAAAAAATAAGAGTTCACGAGAAAGAAGAAGACATGATATATATATATATATATATATGTATAATTTTTTTTTAGGTGAAGTGTCTTGGGTTGCCATTACCATTTCAAAGATTGTATTGCTAAATCTGTAAGTGTATGGTTTAAATGTGATGTTCATGATTGATATTGGTTGTTGTGATTGCCGTAATTGCTATATATTGGTTGCTCTGGCTAAGGAGTCAGGAAAAGAGCAGTTAAGACAAGTGCATTTTTGTTACACTGAAATATGTGTTTTGAGATACCATCACAGTGTTTGAATAATCTCTCTCTACCTCCCTCTCATTTGCAGAAAGGGGTATGCTCACTTGGACTTTTCATGCATACTTGGTGAGATTCTCACCTTCTTCTGAGAGCCTAATATTTAGGGGCTAACATTTGTGTACTCTACAAGTTATAAATTGAGCTAAACGTATTACAAAATATTTTAGGTGAAGTGTTTTCTTTGTTTATGTTTCTTTTTTGAGATCTTATTTCTTATTTATGTGACATGTAGTCTTGGTTAGAGAAAATAGATGATATCACATATAATTTTCTATAGCTTTTAGGTAGTAGTAGATTATCCGTATTGTCATGCAAATGAACACACACACAAAAGAGGCCCTCTAGCCAAAAAGAGGAAATTTGGTGATCTTTGCATACGTTATAAGAGTGTGAGCCAATGAGCCTTCTAGTAAAAACGAAAGAAGTTAAAAACCAAAAAAAGGGCGGAAGGCAATTGCATATTGTAAACTAATAATTGCAAACAGACGTTACGAAATTGCGTATATATATATATATATATGCAATTGCATATTGTAAAATGAGATTGCACATAGATGCTACGCGATTGCATACAGGCATATGCATATGGATACTATAAATTGAGAATTGCACACGTGCTATCAAATATGCGATATATGCCCACAAAAACCATTAACATGGTTAAATTGTTGATTTAGTCCTTGAACTTGTATCCAATTTTCAATTTATCGCATGACCTTTTTTTTCATAATATTACGGATATGAATTTTCTTTATCACCAATGTCTCCCCTGCCGTTTAATTCCCTAACATTTCGTCCAATCTGTCATTAAATATGAGGGCACATTGATCATTTCATACGTTAAACATAATTGAATTATGTAAAATTAAATAATATGAAAGGATATTAAATATATGCCTTAAAGCCAAACATGTGATATTGCGTTCTTTTTTGGATATTTCACCATCATTTATGGGCAAAATCATTGTTTGCATCTATGTTATTTAGTCTACAATCATAATAGCACAACAATCCTTGGAATATGATTCGTATGTGGGCTAAGCAATGAGATTGGATATAAGAAGACTTCTCATATTTCCACTTCACTTCGTGGTCATATATTATCAATTGGGCATTGATCATAATCGAAAAGGTCCAATTTTCTTTTTCGTCAATTCAATGTGACTCAATCAATCGACCATTAAGTAATAATTTTTGTTGAAAGCTTTTAAATTTATATTTGTACCAACAATCATATGTTTGATTTTATTGAATTTTTTTTAAATTAACAATATAGGAATAATTGGAGATAATCAACAAAGTTCAATTTTATTCTCAATACTTCATTGGGTTAAATTAGTAGTAAATCATGAAAGTTATATTCAGTAATTTATGCCCAACAAACCTACCTAAAGAACGCTAAGCGACTCGTTCATCGGGTAAATAATGTTGTTCGTTGACCAAATTACCCAACGAACTCCTTGATTTACTCAACAAAAAAGGTATTTTACTTCGAAGACGCAAGGGGAGCGCTCGGTGAGTAAAGCTAGTCGTTCCCCGAGAAATTGGACTAACTAAAATATTTTATCAAACAAACGGGGTGTTTGTTCTAGTGAACGCAAGGGTTGCGTTCGTTCAGTAAAGTTATATGTTCCCTGTAAAATTGGCCAAACCAACTTACTTTTTCAAACAAATGGGGAGTTTGTTCAAACGAACGTAAGGGTTTGCTTTCGTTCAAAAATACTCGGCGTTCTGCCGAAAAAGAAGGCCAACATAGCTAATTTTTTAAACCAATAGGGTATTTGTTCAAACGAACGAAATACGTGCGTTCCTTAAAAAAAGCTACCCGTTCGCCGAAAACATGCCCCAACCACCTTACGTTTTCAAACAAACGGGGTATTGTTTCACACCAACGCAACATGTGCGTTCGTTGAGGAAAGTTTTCTGTTCGCCGAAAAAATATATCCAACCAACTTACTTTTTCAAACAAACGGGCTATTTGTTCACATAAACGCATGGGTTGCGTTCATTGAGTAAAGTTGCTCGTTCTTCTAAAAAATGGGCCAAACTAACTTACTTTTTCAAACAAACGGGCTATTTGTTCACGTAAATGCATCGGTTGCGTTCGTTGAGTAAAGTTACCCGTTCCCTGAAAAAATGGGCCAAACTAACTTACTTTTTTAAACAAACGGGCTATTTGTTCATGCGAACGCAGGGGTTGTGTTCGCTGAGTAAAGTTGTCCGTTCCCTTGAAAAATGGGCCCAACTAACTTACTTTTTCAAACAAACAGGCTATTTGTTCATACGAACGCAGAGGTTGCGTTCATTGAGTAAAGTTGCCCGTTCCCCAGAAAAATAGGCCAAACTAACTTACTTTTTCAAACAAACTGGCTATTTGTTCACATAAACGCAGGGCTTGCGTTCGTTGAGTAAAGTTGCTCGTTACCCGAAAAAATGGGCCCAACTAACTTACTGTTTCAAACAAACGGGCTATTTGTTCACGCGAACGCAATGGCTTGCGTTCGTTGAGTAAAGTTATCCGTTCTTCCGAAAAATGGGCCCAACTAACTTACTTTTTCAAGAAAACAAGCTATTTGTTCACGCGAATGCAGGGGTTGTGTTCGTTGAGTAAAGTTCCCCGTTCCCTGAAAAAATGGCCAAACTAACTTACTTTTTCAAACAAACGGGCTATTTGTTCATGTAAACGCAGGGATTGCGTTCGTTGAGTAAAGTTGCTCGTTCTTCGGAACAATTGGCCCAACTAACTTACTTTTTCAAACAAACAGGCTTTTTGTTCACGCGAACGCGATGAGTTACGTTCGTGGAGTAAAGTTGCCCGTTTCTTGAAAAAATGGGCCCAACTAACTTACTTTTTCAAACAAATGGGCGATTTGTTCACGCGAACGCTGGGGTTGCATTCATTGAGTAAAGTTACCCGTTTCTCGAAAAAATGGGCCAAATGAACTTACTTTTTCAAACAAACGGGATATTTATTTATGCAAACGCAAGGAGTGCGTTCGTTGGGTAAAGTTGCCCGTTCCCCGGAAAAATGGACCCTACTAAATTTCTTTTTTAAACAAACACACTATTTTTTCACGCGAACGCAAAGGTTGCGTTTGTTGAGTACGTTGTGTTCATTTGATAAAGTTAAATGTTGGTGTGTTCGGTAAGAAAAAAAATAAGAGTTCATGAGAAAGAAGAAGACATGATTTTTTATTTTTTATGTTGTTTTGTTTTGTTTTGAGTTGAAGAAATTATTATTATTATTTTAAAGAAAAAGCGTATGGGTGTGATATATAGTATTGTTAATTTAATTGGATCTTTCCCCTGATATTTTTCAGGTGCTTCTTTTTTAAAACTATTTAAAATGTGGTTCTTAAAATTTTTCATGTAAGCCTTGTACCAAGGGATATGCACTAGAAACCAACTCCACTAAATAAATTTTTGTGTCAATTTGTTGCACGTTGGAGTATATATACAGTTGTTATAATAATAATATAAATTATGTAAAATAAAAAATTTTAGGGGGTCCTCAAAAATCAGGGGCCCTGTGCATTGGCGCCACTTGCACTATTTCAGGGCCGCCCTTTTCTACTAGTTGGGTTAATCTTAACTATCTCATATATGGGAAGATAGTAGAGAGCTCAAGAGAGACCTATGTGCACCATGTTCAAACATGGCTTACAAACTGCTCGGGTTACGTAACTTGGTATGACTATTGTGTGAATCTAGATGGTTGTTCCTCATTGTTTGAACCTCATTGGCTAAGCTTTTTATGACGACAATCCAAGGTTGAATATC